>NW_024883758.1:0-47758 GCF_019059575.1 Amphibalanus amphitrite
TCAGACCAATCATTCAAGGTCAGGTCACCAGGTCACTTGAAGACCTCACCTCATAAAAAGTTTCAATGTCTATCATAGCTACCCCGATGACCGATCGCTTTGAAACTTTCAGCGATTGCTAAGAGCAATAGCATGTACAAATGTAATCTCCGATTTTGATATCGATGACCTGGTCAGGTCAATTTGCGACCTCCCCATTATAGTCAATGGGAGAAAATTGAAATGCGCCTCCTTTGGACGAAAGACATTAAACACTCCCAAACACTGAATTACAAGTGGTTTAGACACACTGAACATGAAAATGGTGTCCGTGACCCCTGTTTATATTGCCCTGAGGTCACTAAGGTCACGAAGGTATCTAACAGTTTTTTCGCACAATAACTTTTGATAGAGGCATGCTAGAGCGATGAAACGCCTTAAATGTGTTCAGCTCGACGATACGGATCGACTGATATGCAACATGACCCTTTCCGGTCAGGTCATGACCTTGACCTGAGGTCAAATTTTCAAGTTGACCTTTCAAGGTCAAGTTATAGTTCATTCGATGCGTCTTGACGAGAGGAACACGATGCCGGTAAAAGTAAGCTCGTACATGGCTTGGGTCAAAAGTTATTGCAGAAAAACTGTTTCCGAAAAAATCGGCTATTTTTGCAGTTTTTGCCCCCTGCAGGCAAAACCGTTGACGTTAGTTCAAATCTGAGAGAATTACTCAGAAAGCCCGTTAATAGGGCTATCGAATGCGCTTTTCCGCGGCGCTGTAGCTCTATTGGTTCCCAACCCAGCAAACATGCCCACATGGGTCCCATATGGGGTGAACATGGGCCAGATGGGCCCACGTGGGACATGGGCTACAGATGGGCTACCCATATGGGCCCCATATGGGATAAAATGGGCCAGATGGGCCAAACGCATGTGGGCTGGAGATGGGCATCCCATGTGGGTCCCGTATGGGGTGAACATGGGCCAGATGGGCCCACGTGGGACATGGGCTACAGATGGGCTACCCATATGGGTCCCATGTGGGCGCCGCGTGGGTTCCATATGGGGCCTACGTGGGCTGGCCCATATGGGTCCCACGTGTCACCCACTGCCATTCCCATGTGGGACCCATATGGAAGAGGTGGGGGGCCCATGTGGGTCCCATATGGGAACCATGTGGGCATGTTTGCTGGGAAGTTATGCGTTGGCTTCTTGGAAATTGTCGACCTTCGACCTGGAAATCGGCGAAATTTTGCCTTCAATGACCTCTAGTGACCTGACCTTTGACCTGACCAAAAAATTGACCGAAGTGATTTCCTCATTATTTTTGACGCTCTTTCGAACGCCGCCTTCCGCGTACCGCTACGTGGCCCAGGAGCCGAGTTAGAAGGGGGGGGTGTTCAAACACCCCCCCCCCCCCAGCAGGGCGTGGAAATCCAGGACCCCCAGCAGGGCGCGGGTTAAAAACAAAAGCATAAACAAAAACACACAGAGCAACGACAGTGATAGAAAGCAGCCGTCGACACGTTACCCTAACAGACGTAGGGCAGACAAATGTAGCCGGAGTTATCCCGACCCGTGACGTCACATTACAATATGACGTCATATGGCGGGTCATTCACGTCAGGTCACTGTTCCATTCTCCACACTTCAGACAGCTTGTAACGGATCACTCTGGGTCACCCTTGTGGCTGTTAACGAGGATTCCAGGACAAAAAGTCAAAAGACAAAATGTCAAAAGACAAAAAGTCAAATGCAAAAAGTCAAAATGGATAAAAGTCAAATGGAAAAAAGTCAAATGGATAAAAGTCAAAACGGATAAAAGTCAAAAGACAAAAAGTCAAATGGCAAAAAGTCAAAACGTCCAAAAGTCAAAAATGCAAAAAGTCAAATGGCAAAAAGTCAAAATGGCGAAAAGTCAAAAACGCAAAAAGTCAAAAGCAAAAAGTCAAATGGCGAAAAGTCAAAATGGCGAAAAGTCAAAAACGCAAAAAGTCAAAAGCAAAAAGTCAAATGGCAAAAAGTCAAAATGGCGAAAAGTCAAAAACGAAAAGAGTCAAAAGCAAAAAAGTCAAATGGTAAAAAGTCAAAATGGCGAAAAGTCAAAAACGCAAAAAGTCAAAAGCAAAAAGTCAAAAAACGCGAAAAGTCAAAAAGTCAAATGGCAAAAAGTCAAAACGTCCAAAAGTCAAAAATGCAAAAAGTCAAAAAGACAAAAAGTGAAAAAACGGCAAAAAAGTCAAAATGATAAAAATCAAATGGAAAAAGTCAAATAATCGGTCCAGCCGTTGTGCGGTTATTGAGGATAATAGTTTTCGGATGTGTGCAAAGTACCCCAAGTTTAGCACGCGCCACGTGCCAAGATCGACACTCAGACAACATGGTGTCCATGCCATACAACTTTTACATCCAAGTGGTATTCAGCAAAGAAGACCGCTTGTCGATGCGGCATGCGGTTCTTGAGTTATAAGGGTTTGAAGAGCGTGATGGGGTCGTGTCGGGTCGGGTCGTGTCGGGCCGGGTCGCGCATACCTACTCAGATTTTTGCCTTAAACACGAAAGAACTCGCTCGCTCGCTCGTAATTAACCCTATGGCGTTGCATGGAAAGAAATGAGTTCAAACTGCCTCGAGCCCCTCCAACATTGAGAAAGTTCCAGCGCCAGTGCTCCCACATGTAATAATAACCTGTGAATCATTTTCATTTTATTACTTAATGGATTCGTTTATTAAAATGTGTTCATTTCTTTTAACCAAATTTCTATAAACCCAGCGCGTTGGATGCTGGACCAGTCAGCGATGACCGTACAGAGACCAGAGAGCGTGAGTGGACGGAGGGGACCGCGTCCAGTCTATCGGGCACTTAAACTTTCAGATAAAACTTTGCCATAGATAGCACTGGAATTGCACGATGGGGCAGTGGTGACCCGGGAACTTTTGAAAAGTTGATGGGATAGGTTGAAAGTTGAGGGGACAAAAATTGCAACTCAAAATTTTGAAATTATCTCGTCTTTTGTATTTTTTACTTTAAATCCATTGACGTCATTTAAGCGTTAATCACATGGTATTTTTTATTTTGAGGTTTTGGCTTTTCACCAGGGCCTCCTCTCAGGGGCGACACTTTCCGAAAATTATTGGTAGGGCTCTAATGTAAATTTTTGCCAATTCAAAGCGATTCTTTCCACGCAACGCCATAGGCATAATGTTAAATTTCCAAAATTATTGGTAGGGCTCGGGCCCTACCATGCCTATACAGAACGACACCCATGCCTCCTCTAACATGTTAACTGCGGGAGCTGCAGCCCCCGCAGTCATCCTCCAAACTGGTCACTGAGGGGTACCTTAGTCATTTTTTAGTCTTAGACGTTTTTGGTAGGGGTTACCTTAGTCATTGCCCGTGATCGGGCCCCCCAGTCAAAACTGCTTAACCTTCGCCCCAGTGGGGGGGGGCATATGTTACCACCCTGTCGCGTTTTTCGCGTGTAAATAAAAAAGCGCGGCGCGTAGCGCCGCGCCGCTTGGGGTAGCTTTTTGTACATCAATTTTGGACAATGTGTGAAATTTTTGACCCCAGGTCATGTCAGGTCAGGTCACCAGGTCAAGTTAACTGACCAAGCCTAAAAAAACGTTTGCAATCATGTCCAGCCTGCAGTGTTTGTCAGAAAGGTTTCAAACTTGGTGGATTGTATGATGTTATGGGCGCCTACAATTTGTATATCTCGGATTTTTCATATCCGTGACCTAAGGTCAGGTCAGTGGCGTGACCTTACCATTATAAGGCAATGGAGAAAAATGAAAATGCCTCTAGATCCGTGTGTACGCATGGGAACAGTCCAAATATTTCAGAATCACAATGATTTAGTCCACTCGTGATGACCAAGGTGTCATTTTTGCTGATAGCCTCTAGACAGGTCATCTGAGGTCACTTGAGGCTACAAACAGTTTTTTGCCAATAACTCGCGATTGGAAAGAGATAGAACGCTGGGGATGGTCTCATTGTGTTTGTCTTGTTGAGACGCATCGACTGATATGCAACATGACCTTTTCCGGTCAGGTCATGACCTTGACCTGAGGTCAAATTTTCAAGTTGACCTTTCAAGGTCAATTTATAGTTCATTCGACGCGTCTCGGCGAGGGGAACACGATTCTGGCAATAGAAATGTCGTGGCTTTTTGTAGTCAAAAGTTATTGTCGAAAAACACTTTTCGTAAAAACAGCTATTTTTGGAGTTTTTGCCCTCTGGAGGCTAAACCGTTGACCTGAGGTCAATATTGATAATGACCTTTTCAAAAGAAGAGCTAAAAAGCTATCGTTTGATGTTCCATGCGTTTTTCTAGCTACCATAGTTCCTGAGATAGGGGCATGTTTTCTGAAAAATATAATGACAATTGGCAAATTTTGACCTTTGATGACCTCTGGTGACCCCAATATTGCTCAAAGGTGAAAAATGACCGAAATACTTTCAAACGTACGCACTGAGAGCTATCGACTGCTTTTTACCGCGTCTTTCTATCCCTCTTAGTTTTTTAGTTAGAGGTGGGTGGTAACATATGCCCCCCCCCCCACTAGGGCGAAGTTGGCTGAGACCGCCACTGGGGCGCGGGTTAAAGGAGGCACTGCTTTTCACCCTCTCCCATGGGGGAGGGGCTGCCGCCGCCCGGTGCTCCGCGCACCACGGACGCCACGGGAGCGCTGCTGGCGCGGCGGCGCGCACTGCTCGGCCCGCGCGCCGAGTATACGGTGGTGAACAGGCAGTGTCGAGCGGCCATCAGACGTGACCACGCGGCATACTATGCTGACCAGCTGCGTGAGGCAGGACCGGTGAGGATGTGGACAGTGCTGCGGCCGGTGATCGGGGCGGGGAAGAGTGCCACTGCTGCTGCGCCAGCGTGCACGCCGGAAGCGCTCAACGCGTATTATGTGAGCGTGGGCCCCACCACCGCAGCCAGCGTCCCTGCCCCGCTGCTGCGGACCCCGGTACCTGTCAGAATCCCTCGCGTACTCACATGTTCCTTACAACTTCAGTGGGTAGGGTACGTTGCGCTGTATAATATTTTTCAAAAGATGAAAAGATCGATGCTTCGACTTTTATCCTTTTGACTCTTTATTTCAGACTTTGACTTCGACTTTTCTATTTTATACTTTTGTCATTTTTTGACTTTTTGTCTTTTGACTTTTACCCCTTTTGACTTTTTGCTTTTGACTTTTTGTCTTTTGACTTTATTCCGTTTTGACTTTTTTGTCTTTTGACTTTTACTCGTTTTGACTTTTTGTCTTTTGACTTTTTTCCGTTTTGACTTTTATCCTTTTGACTTTTTGCATTTTTGACTTTTTGTCTTTTGACTTTTACACGTTTTGACTTTTTGCTTTTGACTTTTTGTCTTTTGACTTTTTTCCGTTTTGACTTTTATCCTTTTGACTTTTTCATTTTTGACTTTTTGCATTTTTGACTTTTTGTCATTTGACTTTTTGCGTTTTTGACTTTTGCACATTTTGACTTTTTGCTTTTGACTTTTTGTCTTTTGACTTTTATCCGTTTTGACTTTTATCTTTTTGACTTTTATCCCGTTTGACTTTTTGCATTTGACTTTTTGTCTTTTGACTATTTGTCTTTTGACTTTATTCCTTTTGACTTTTTGTCCGGTTACCGTTAACGAGCCCCAGAGGTCACAGAGGTGACCGGAGTTTGACCTGAGAGACCACTTCCGGCTAGTGCCGGCCGTCGGAGGGGTCCCTCAGACGATAACCGAGAGCCGACGGAGACGATAGGTGCGCCGCCGATTGCAGGGATCCGCATTCCCCGCCGCTTTTCAGAGTGGCGACGCGCCGGGACCTCTTCAGTGCTGTTGACACTGCCAACGGCACAGCCGAGGTGGGCTCGATAACGCGGCGTCGTTCAAACATTGCATGGCGCAAGCGGCTCTTCATGGGACACTTCATCACTGAAATATGTGGCCCGGTGCTGATAAAGCTAATGCCTGGTTATATCCGGCCCGACTTGTCTAATCCGAACAAGGTGTGGCTGTTGGTGTACCCTGTCCCGCGTCACGTGAACTCGACTGGCGCCTGGGAGGGGGGAGGGGGGCTGCAGGCACGGTGCTCTGGCGGTCAGGGGGCCGACGATACTGGTGACCTCTGACCCCGGTCATGACCCGAGGAGGGTATCTATCTCTCTCTCTCTCTTATTCTCTCTCTCTCTCTCTCTCTCTCTCTCTCTCTCTCTCTCTCTCTCTCTCTCTCTCTCTTTCTCTCTCTCTCTCTCTCTCTCTCTCTCTCTCTCTCTCTCTCTCTCTCTCTCTCTCTCTTTCTCTCTCTCCCTCTCTCTTACTCTCGCTAATTGTCTCCCATTTTCTCAGTCTCTCTCTTAGTCTCTGTCTGTCTTATGGAAGTGTTTAAGTGTTCAATATTCACCCATTGTCTGTGAAGTTAATTGGGACTGTGGGGAGCTGGTATGTTTTACTAAGATGGACCGAGCAGATAATACACGTGAAGAGATGCCACTTTGTGGGGGAAGAAGAAAGAAAGAGAGAGAGAAAGAGAGAGAGAGAGAGAGAGAGAGAGAGAGAGAGAGAGAGAGAGAGAGAGAGAGAGAGAGAGAGAGAGAGAGAGAGAGAGAGAGATCCTCTTCGGCTCATGACCGGGTCCATGAGCCGTCAGCTGTTTGCTTCTTGGATCATGACGTTCGGTATGTAAAGTAACAAATGTAATAGCAATTGAGATGAACATGTGTTGTAGGCATACTAGCCGTTTTCACGACGGCCATCTGGTATCCACCAGAAAGTGACCTAAACCGTACCCGATGGTCTTATAACCAACACCATTGAGTTGGAAATGAAAAACTGCCATAAAACATGCATCGCACAACCATAGTAAAGTTGGGTTCATGGGTGACCCTTGGTGACCTTTGGTGACCTGACCTGTGACCTGACCTGGTATGACCAGTGACATCTAATAGCAGTATATGTACTAGACAACTGACGCCCTATCGCTGATTTTCTACAAAATGCGTTTTACTCGGTGTTATAGCGCTTTCCTTAGAACCCCTTGAACGGTGATACATTTTATCCTTGACCTGACCTGTGACGTCATCAGTGACGCGAAGTCAATGAAATTTGGTTTCCCACGACAAATTTGACAGGGCTATCGAACGCCGTTTGAATTTTCCGGATCCGTCCAGTAGTTTCGGAGATACGGGGGAGGCAAAAAATCAGGGGCGGCGGATTCGGGGGGGGGGGGCAGGGGGGCAGCTGCCCCCCTGGCAAACTCGTGGGGGGCAAAAGTATCTTTTTGCCCCCCATAATTTGTGACAAAACTTAGACAAGAAACATATACCTGATTATTCTGTTCGATCATCTGAAGATGTAACCAGATGCCCATATACTTTCATACGTTGCCTTTCTTAAATGGCAGGCGTTCGCGTTCAATTGAAGTTTTCCTCTCTTCAACCTAGTTTTGGAGGCATTATAAGCGTCAACGTGACGCAGCGGCAGCCCAGGCCTTCAGTGACCGCTTACAGGGGCGACAGATACGGGGTGGCAGATGAGGCATCGTCCCTTAATAAACTTTTGGAGGAGGGGCAAACGTATATTCTTGCCCCTCCATAGTTTGTGCCCTAAACATGAGGAAAATTTCCATAATCTGATATTGCAGCTATGCGCTCCTACAGTTTGTCCAACGGTGCCTTTTGAATATGTGTAAATGCTAACCATTTCCGCTTTATATCTTTTTTTTGTCTTTTTAGATTCGTTTTAGAGATACTTTAGGTGTGCAAGAGACGCAACTCATACCTTCAGTGGTCGTTTGCCGCTATTTTGTACCTACATAAATGCCAAATCGCAAGCGAGCGGAGACGGAAGGGTTAGCCATTCGCTTGCGGGTAGTTAGGACTGATGAGCACTCATAATAAGCCACTCCCCTGATTTTTTCAAGCGCAACAGTTCCCAGCGCATAAAATGGTAAACGCCGAGGTCGTACACATTGACCACATTGACCAATGCACGGTATGGTATGACACCCAAAGGCCAGTCATCAGAGATCTGCTTTGGGCATTCGGAGGCTTGTGTGGGGCCAGTGTTAAAACTGGATGTTCACAGTTCAGTATCCGCTTTATTTCAGTTTTCACTATCAAAAAAAGTAAAAATTAATTATGGAGACTTTTGAGGGTTAGGGCACTGATCATTAGTGGGCCCCCCTCTGTCTAAAGGCTGGCTATAGAATAAAGAGCATCAAACACGAACAGTAGCGGCGGAACACCTTCAATTAAGGGGGGGGGGCACTGCCGACTTTTGGTTCCATTCTTTCCTTGCAACGCCCATAGGGCTAACGTTAAAATGCCAAAATCAAAGGGGTGCACGGTGCCCCGGTGCCCTCCCCGTTCCGCCGCCTATGAACACGAAAGTAAAATCTAAGGCATTTTGGAAAAAATGAGTATGCCCCGCAGCGTCCGATAACTACCACCTTCCAGTGGGTCAATCAAGCCAACGGGACCCAAGTCTATAATGTCACTTAACGATAGCACTAACCATGTCTCACTTTTGGTTGAAATCTGTTCCGAATGGTTTCGGCCACAGACTGGCTGCACTGAGGTCGTTTGGTATGTGCAACTGTAATTAAAGCCACCTGAGGCGCCCTGATACCAGGCTGAAGCTGGGTTGGAAATGCTTCGTCTTTGCAGATATCACTGGCCGCTGATTTTCGAGTGCCTGAACTGGTAGATGTCGTGGCAAAATTTGGTGTGATAATTTGGACCTTACCGCAGTCAGCGCACCCTAAAGCCCTAATAAAGAAGCGCCCCACCCAGAGCTTCTGGATTCTCGTTCCAGTCCACCGTTCCTTCACCCCAGCCCGCCGCCGCGCTCCCTCACCTCAGCCCTCCGTTCCCAGCTTGACGAGCGTTTGGGCCTTAGTTAAGCCTTGCTGTAGGCTTACTGTATGTATAAACCCATCGAGACAGCCCGTCTCGGTGAGCTTATTTGGCGAACTACTGCCTTGGGGAGGGTTTCTGGCGGATCGCTGTCCCAATAGGTTTAGATGCGACCGACTGTCTCTGAATGTTTGAGCGGTCTCCTCCCGCTGTGAGCTAGTTTCAGTTGATATCTGTCTCAGAAATACTTTTTAAAGGAAGGTTAAACGGAAATCGAACGTAAAATGAACAGAGGAAATGGTAACGAGTTACCTCATTGCAAAGAATAGCGCTCGCCTACTTCAAAAGGTTTGGCACCGTTCTTCAACATCTGATATGCGATCGGGTTATGGCACAATTTTTCCCATTGGAGCTTTTTTTCTAATACAGCAATACGAAAAGCTTTACATCGTCCACTGGCGGATCCAGGGAGCGGACATTTAAAGCAAATATTTACTCCCCCTCCCCCTGGCCTCTGCATCGCCCGAAATAGACAAAACGTACCTTATGTTTCCTAACCCTCGCATGTGTAGGGGGGGGGGGTCGGATGGACCCCCCCCCCCCATGGTTTTTCGCGAATAACTCGCGTAAAAAGCGGCCGATCGCGACGAAACTTTCAGTACCCTCGCATTGATCAATTTTACACCTACCCTGAAAATTTCATGACCCTGACCCAAATGACCTTTGACCTGTGACCTCTTTTCCGAGACCATGTTTGGCCGGAATCGCGATTTCGCGTATGTCGGCTCGCACTAGCCGCGCGTTTGCAAGCTTTTCGTGGTTTCAAACGTTCAAACATGTGATTTGATGTTACTCCCGTGGGTGTCAAGGTCACCTGAAGGTCAGGTCAGGTCATTGACCTTTGGTGACCTCGGGTGACCTCGGTTCACTTTTTCGAGTTTTACATGTTTCTAGGCTAGTTTTTGGAGCTGAATTCGAATTTAGCAACCATTTGAACATTTACGAAGTAGTTTTGGTGACTTCGTAACATGTTACGAAGCTGTCAGAGGTGTTTGACACGTACTACGAATACCCGTCACGACGCCTACTGTTTGACCTGACCTGACCTGACCCGACCTGGTCTAAATGTTTCAAGACATCATCTGTGATCAAAACTAACACGATATTTGTGATCAGCACCCCGAAAAACCCCTTTGCAGCCACACTTTACGACTTTCTAACAGGTCCCGATTTTCCCGACTTTGGGTCATTGACCTGACCTGGAAGGTCAACCAATG
This sequence comes from Amphibalanus amphitrite, assembly GCF_019059575.1. NCBI lineage: Eukaryota > Metazoa > Arthropoda > Thecostraca > Balanomorpha > Balanidae > Amphibalanus > Amphibalanus amphitrite. The sequence goes on from NW_024883758.1 coordinate 10,118, forward strand.
ACCTAGGACCTTAAAATTGGGTATCATCGGCTTCCTCTCGTCACGGGCAATACGCTCGTTTTTTCCGCGAAGCTCTAGCTCGATCAGGGGCCAAACGGCAAGGGGGGGGGTCCAACCGACCCCCCCCCCCCCTACACATTAGAAGCTGGAAAACGCCGCACACATGCGAGGGCTAATAAAAACACTTTCATTAGATTTTTTTGCTATATGCTGTTCAGCAGTAGGTCCGTAAGGAATCGAAATCCGAGGAGTTTTTGGATTTTGGACACTTTTTTTTGGGGGGTATGTCCCCTACAGCGTCGAAAACGCCTTTCTGGATCCGCCTATGACATCATCTCGACTGGGATCTTGCCCCCCCACGCCAAAATCGAATCCGCCGCCACTGGTTGGTAATACACGTATTGATAATGTAAAGTATGACGCGACCGATAGCTGAGAAGCCGGACTTGAACATTCGGATGCAAATGCCATCAGTCCCACTGGCGCCTGAGTTGCGCATGCCGAAGATAGTGTGACCAAGTTCGCCGAGAGTGACCGCGCGGAGCTGAAAACGACATGCACCGACCCGGGGGAGGCGAACGCTCAGATCGGTAGCGGTGTTAAGAGACCGGACCTCCGCAGCGATGCGAGGTCCGACAGAGACGAAAAATGAGTTCAGTTCATCGGCGGGTAAATTAGGCTGCACACTAGGACCGTCCTTTTTCCCTGCTACAACTGTCCTGATAGACTGCCAGACCTTATTGGGGCCCCGCTCGCAGATATTTCTCTGTAGCTCCTCTCGCCGGTCGCGACGCAGCGCGGCCCGAACAGAGCGATTCAGCTCCTTGTAAGCTGTCGATTGACGACCGGACAGTCGTAGCGAGGCGCGGCGCTGGGACATAAGGTTCCGTGTGGCAGCAGAGGCCGGGGGCGCTGTGGGGTTCCGAATGGTAATTTGTTTATTTGTTTATTTGTTTATTTATTGGCATAGCGTCCACAGGCAAAGCCCCACTTACGGATGCAGTCGCACACTGACAATAACAACCACTCACACACACTGGATGGAAATAAATATGAGTGATAACACTGATCAAAATCCAAATAAATTAACAAGATGGCAAGAGCCTAAAAGTAAACCGACAGGCAACAGCCTAAGAATATAGAAGACATGAGCAAAAGCCTAAGAGAATATACAAGTATAGGCGCCTGGCTAATGAGCGAGGCTAAAAGTATACTGACATGAGAAATCCCCTAAAAGTAAACAGCACAGGCAATAGCCTGAAATCCTAAAAGAGTGTAGGTATAAGCAAGAATGACAGTGGATGAAATAAAAAGACAAAAAAGACGAAAAATGAGCGTAGACAATGACAATGAGAATAAAACCGGTATCGGCTAGTTGCTACATGAGGAGCTATATCAGTGACCTTAGGCTAAGTATGTTCCCTGGTCGTCAGCAAATCTGGCTATCTCCGACCTTAGCCTGCAGCTAGGCATAAAGAAATCGGCGTCGGGGCTGCTGTGGACAAGCGAGTTCACGTGCTGGGGAAGACGAATCAGAAATCCTCGCTTCACAGTGTCCACTCTTCCGCGCGGCACATGAAAGAGCTCGGGACGGCGCGTGCGACGGCCGGGTGCCGATAGAGAAAACATGGCCAAGATGTCGGGACAGTCCAAGCGACCACTGAACACGGAGCGCATGTAGTTGATGTCACACTGTGTGAATCGTGACCTCACTGATTCGCAGCCGAACAGTTTAAGCAGCGATGCATAGTCGAGTGAAGGGCACCTCGCCGGTGTCCGGGCGCCCAGCCACATGAGAAAACGGTGCTGTAGTCGCTCTAATCGGCGCAGGTGGGTGACAGCGGCACCCGACCAGATAACACAGCCGTATTCCATTACGGAACGCACGTGCGCCTTGTAGGCGGTGAGGGCTGCGACACAGTCGAACTGCGCTCGATGCACCCGTGTCGAGACCTGCATGCTCCTCATCAGCAAGCCCAGCATGCGGTTCGACTTCGAAACTATAGCATCAACATGGTCTGCGAAGTTAAGCTTGCTATCTAAGATGATGCCAAGGTCACGCACGCTAACACACCTCTCGAGCTGGTGACCGTCGAGCGCGTATGAAGCGACATGAGGTGATGAGCGCAGGGTGAAGGTGATGGTCTTGCACTAAAGTAAAGTAAAGGTCTTGCACTAAAGTAATACGCCTGAGTGGGGCGTGGTCGTCGATAATAGGCAAAAAATTGGACACGAATGCATCCCACTGATCACTAACAGTCGCGGCGGTAAACACAGGCTCCCAGTCGACAAGCTCCAGATCAGAATTAAGGGCAGTGACATCAACGCGGTTGAGCGAACGAGCTGAGATGATTGTAGGCTTCGGACGCAGTTTGGGGACGTTGACATCTACGCTAACAAATTTATGCGGACTAAAATGACAAAACTCAACACGGGTGTTAGAGAAGAGGTCCACTTTGTTCACCATACACACGTCAAGGAGCGAACCGGAAGTGAAAGTCGAAGTTGTTACTAGCTGGTCTAGGGAGTAGTCCGATAGGAAGCTGCTGAGATGCTGTCGTGCACGAAAGTTGGGTTCTTTCTTCAGCAGGTCACAGTTTATATCACCGCAGATGACGAGCGGGGTCCTAGGGTGATCGATAAGTACTCTTTGTAACTGATTTTCAAGGTCGGCGAAATCGGCACATAAAGCGGTTTCGGAGTGGCGAGGGGGGCGATATAAAGAACATACGATGAGTTGACGACCTTTGTCGAGCTTGAGCAGCGCCCACTTTGACTCGAGCTGGCTGCAGCCGCGCTCAAAACTTGGGAACTTGATGGGCACTGATGTGATATCCGATTTTGTTACGATCGCGACGCCGCCGTACCCGCGGCCATCAGGTCGGTCTGTGCGGCTGAGGGAGTAGCCTGGGAGCACTAAGAGTCTGTTTGGCGTAGAAGGGCGTAGCCAGGGGCGTAGGCAGGGGGGGGGGGCACTGGGCCATGGCCCTCCCCCTTGGGCGCCGAAGGCGCCCTTTGCGATTGGAGGGCGCCAAAGGCGCCCTCCAATCGCAAATGCAATTGTGATATAATCGAATCGAAAAACAATCGCGACTGGAGGGCGCCCTCCAATCGCGAATGTGTTTACAGGGAAAATACGGATGGAGGGCGCCCTCGGAGAACGCCCATTCCAAATACGCCCTCCAAATACGGTTGGAGGGCTCCCTCGGGCGCCCTCCAACCACATTTGTAGGCTGTAGCTCTCTAAGCGTAACGGTGGTCGCCTATGTAAGCCGCTGTCCTGTAAATAAGCGCCCTCTCACCCGAAGGCGCCCTCCTGTAGGTCGCCACCCTGCTACACATTGCCGCCCTTCTGCTGATCGGCGTCCTCATAATTATTGGCGCTCTCCTACCTATTGCGCCCTCATGTGAAATTTTGAAGGCCGCCTTTCTCCCTTTTGGCACCCTCTTGTTCAGTGCCGCCCTCCTACCTATTGGTTCCCTAGTCCTTCCTGTTGAATGTTAATCGGGGCCCTTCTCCTATTGGCGCCCTCGTGTTGATCGCCGCCCTCCTAACCACTGGCACCCTCCTGTTGATCACCGCCCTCCTATCCACTGGCACCTTCCTGTTGACCAGCGCCCTCAGCACAGACGCCATCCTGTTCGTGTCATCCTCTTGAGCAAAGGCGCCCTCCTCACCATTGCCACCCCCATTTTAATCGTCACCCTTCCGCTCATTGGCGACTTCCAGCTGATGACCGCCCTCCCACCTATTGGCGACCTCTTGTTGATCGCCACCCTCCTATTGGTGCTCTCCTGTTCCTCGCCACCCTCTTACCTGGTGGCGCCCTCCTGTTGATTGTTGATCGGGGCCCTCCTACCTATTGGTGCCCTCCTGTTGATCGCTGCCCTTCTATCCATTGGCGCCCTCCTGCTGCTCGCCAGCTTCCTACCTATCGGTGCCCTACTGTCGAAACTCGGGATGTTGATCGGGGCTCTTCTACCTATTAGCGCCCTCCTGTGGATCACAGCCCTTCTACCTATTGGCAACATCCGTTGATCGCTGCCCTCCTATCATTTATTTACTCCTTTGGCATGTTTTTCAACTTAGTAGTTCTATTGCACATAGTTGATGTCTTGCCTGTGAAAACTGCCACAAATGAACGTGCATTCAGCACAATGAATGAAGTACCTATACCTACCAAAACTATCTACGCTCTACGATGCATGAAACACGTCTTTGGTCTTAACGGATTGATCCTACTTTACGTGCATCATGGCATCTATATGGATTACGATTAAGTATTGTCAACAGGTTCGACCACAACAGCAGGCATCTGAAGTTTCGGTGATTGAAACTGGTTATGTGGGTACACTGTATGCATCTGTGAGAAGGCTATGAAGGCTGGTCTGAGGTAATTTGGATGATGTTTACGCATCTCGCGCTCCGGTATCAATCCGATACGGTGATCTGGTGCGTAGATATGCCACCGCCAATAAACTTTTATACATCGACACCCATGAGCCAAGCTTTCTATACAGTTTGTGTGGCAGCGGCCCGACCAAACCTTAGGTATTTTTTACACCTTCAAATTTGGTAAAAGAGCGAGAGGAGCTTTGAACAGTGATCGTATAAAAGGCGTGCCTAAAAAGCGGAGGAAAAGGTTGTTTTCAAAAATTTCGCGCGCCTTCGGCGCAGCATTTCAAGAACACTTGACCTTTTGTGACCTGGAGTATAAAGAATACACACGATGCAAAATCAATGCAGCACGACCTATATGAGGTTACGCAAAAAAAAAAACTGGTGGCATGGTAAAAAACGCCTCCCCCCCCCTCCCCGCTGAGCGATTTTTTATCTCGCGACCGTATGGCGCCCTCCTTGGGTGAGGTGGCGCCCTCCAAACCCTTGGCCCCCCCCTTCGCGATTTTCTAAATACGCCGCTGGGCGTAGCCAGGTCTCCGACAGTAGTACGACATCGTAGTTGTTCTGGCGGAGTTCATAGGTCAGGTCCGATAGTTTAGGCTTAAGGCTTTGAATATTCAAGCTTCCGATACGAAGATTCCGATGGTGGTTTTCTGTCGTTTCCGGTCGGCTCCTGCCCCTGCCGCGGCCACCGCGGGCGCCGCGGCGTTGTGGACGGCGTCCGCCGCTGCGGGCCGGCTTGGGGCGCGGGGAGACGCTGGTGGGCGGGGCCTGGGCTGCCGGCGGCGCGCCGTGGGACGCGGGCAGCGCGAGCGGCCGCTCCCCACCCCCGCGGGCCGGCGGGGCTCTCAGCTGGAGGGGAGGGTGAGGCGACACGGCCGCCGGCTGGCGTCCGTGGGGCTCTGCGCGCGGCGCGGGGGCGCGGTCCGTCGTCCCTGGGGCTCGGGAAGATTTGAATGCCGGCAGCCGTTGGGTGGCTAGAGCTGGGGCCGAATCACTAGTAGAGCTCGATGAAAACCGAGAAAAGTTCCGTGGTAAAGCAGGTTTTCTTTTGGTGAGATGGTGCCTGAGCTGGTGATCCGCCGCTCGAAGTGTAGACCTGGGTGGCGGCGCTGGTGCCGGGCAGGCCACAACGGTTAGTACCCGCACTACGGCGAGCAGAACCAGGAGACGGGCGATGTCACGGTGCATTTTGAACGTGAGATGGGAGTACCAGTCCACAAAGATATCTTGAGAGGTTCCAATAGACGTATCTTCGTAGAAAAACAGTTCAAAAGTAGCACAAATACACTCTCACACGGTTGGCTTTGACTGGCGATTGTTTAATGCGGAGTGATCGAAAAGAAGATGTCAATAGACGGGCGATCTATTGACCGGCAATAGATTGCCGGTCCCGTAGCTCAGTTGGTTAGAGCGTTGGACTCCGCGTGGTGAGAGCACGCGTTCCCGGTAATGACAGTCCGGGTTCGAAGCGCGACGGGCGCTCGAAATTTATGGGCCTCCTGACAGGTATGGTTGCGGTTGGTGGCAGGCCGTAGCCAGGCGAAATCAGCGAGGGGACCGGCCGTGCGCGGCTTTGTGCGCACGTTAACCCGCGCCCCGCTGGGGGGGGGGGGCAGAATCTGCCCCCCCTCCCGTTTTTCGCCAATAACTTCTAAACGCGTTACGCCAGCGACGCCAAACTTTCAGTACCTTATCATACATCAATTTGACACGTTCCCTGAAAATTTGAGCGAAATCCGTCAGAAAATTTTTGAGAAATTGACGCTTTAGTGACGTCATGTTCGCCATTTTCGCCTCAAAAACGGCAAAATTTCAAACGCCGCTAACATCTTCATTTTTTAAGGAATCAAGACGTAACAAAAAAGGTTATACGTGATTCTACTTTGTCTATCAAATGGCTATCTCGGTTTTTTGAAAATTTTGGATTTTGGCCAAAAATTTTCCAAAAAACTGACTTTTTTGGGAAAATATTTATAAAATCCAAAATTTTGAGTTTATCGAAAAAACCGGAATATATGTCAAAGAAGTGGTCTATGTGCACCTACATACCAATTTTTAGAGGAATCGGTTCAAAAATGTGGGAGTAATTCAAAATTTTATGACGTCACGACACACAAAATTTTTGAAAAATGATTTTTTCGGAAGTTCTAGACCTCGTACGGAAACAAAAATAGCACCATTCGATTCGCCGTGAAAAACTGCATCGGATAGACACCTTTTTAGGCCCTAAGAACCAACTTTAAAATTTGACCTCACTTGACCTGACCTTGACCTGACCTCGACCTGAAATTCATCCAGAGGTGGTCCATATCACTTATTGAGTGTGCCTATTGAATTCCATGAGTAAAATGACCCATAAAACATGTGTCGCACATGCCCTTTTCTATATTTTGTTTTTGGTGACCTGACCTGACCTGACCTGACCTTGACCTTGACCTTTGAATGCCATTGTGTGCAACGAATATTGTCTTGGTAGTCTAAGAACACGTTTTGGGCAATCAGTCTCAGTCCATTCTTCGGCAACTACACTGTAAAAAATATTGACTAGCCCCTCGTCAAATGATTCTCAACGCTAAATGTCGGGGGTACAGACTAGTTTTGCATCCTACTTTTGACACACGGTGCGAGCCCCTGGCTTGTTTTGTGTTTGTCAGATGACAGTTACCAGGTGTCGGTTGGTTTTTACCACGTCCCAAAAATAGCTGGAGCGTTTCTGCCTTGTTTTGGAAGCAGGTCCTCGTTAATGCTGTGTATGATAACAACCTACCTAGTAACAATAATAACGAAAAACAATGTCAAAACGAGGGCGGCTTGTTTAGTGACGATGCTCAAAAGAAGCATCGTCTTGTTCCTACTTAACGAATGAAGCTCAAACTAGGTCAAAACTAACGTATTGCTCAACCCATAGTCAGATGACCAGCAGATCCTACGCCGCCCAATCCAGTCATCGAATTTGCCAGCGAATTCGTTTGAAGACCATCATATTATTAAATATCGGTGGTCTTCAAACGAAATCTCTTACCAGTTTGATGACGAATTCATCCGGCCCATTCCAAAAACGCTCAAGATAAAATGAAAGTGTATTTCTGAAATAATATGCTTTCTTGCAATGCACCTTTCGTATATCAAGCGAACCTTTCACTTCCAGCGCCCGTTAACAGTTATCAATCGAATCAGAAGCATGCACATATCGATAGATCTGAACCTAAGAACACAGAAGACATTTTGTAGAGTACCTGTCTGAGCCTATGCAGTGGAGCCCGTGAGCCGCCCAACCGCAGCTGCCTCATGAACTTGATGATAGGTCTGAACCTCAGATTGGCCAGAGCTTGGCCGTCAATAACCAGCTTATTTATATCCACAGTTGTAGTGACTTAGGGTTTGGAATTTGCCAAACCTAAGTTTTGATTACCAAGAGAAGTTTTGTACTTCTTGCACTTGCCTTTTCTTCATAACTTTGGCGGAAATCGTCGTAGTGAAACTTCAGTGATCCGTTAGCTGTCGGTTCTTGAGAGAGTTGGCCAGGCCGGACACCGGGGGCGGCTCCACAACTTTTGAAAAATTAAACCAAAGTCCTATTGCACTGCATGGAGAGCAATTCATTTAAAATCGCTCTTGTTCCCCCCCCCCCTCGACAACTTTGCACACGTCTCTGCGCGATTTAGTTGAGAATAATGGCTTATGGCAAGTTATTGAATCAGAACGTCGATCACTGCAGGTCATATATCGGCAAGCAATTCTTCATAACTAGACACTGCACAAATGGAAACGATACAGGTTTGCCCAGTGATAAACACTCGCACTGCACAGACGCGCGCACCTCCGACCGAACGCGGCACGGCACAGCGCAACTGGCGCCGGGAAGCCGGGAACGCATTAAGTGAAGGATTCACAGGTGCGCAACTTTATTGCAAACAATAAAAACCTACCGCAAACGATTAAAAAAAAAAATTTAGGGCAATCGGAAATACAAATGTATTGACTTGTAGAAATAAAATTGTCATTCACCTTCCAAATAACCCAACAATTTATTTGCCGTAAAAAGTGTCTGGAAATGGAAAGTTGCTAACATGACTCAGCAAGTAGGGAAACGCAGCAGCTACCTGGCGAATAATCTCAGGCTGGTTTAGTGACGAGTGCATTGCTACGGCTTGTTCCTCACCCTTCACAGATTACTATGACAAAACTACCCCTAGTATTTTGATCATCCTGAGGCTGGCTTTCACCTAATAATTTGATGAGGGTCTTCCTCGTTTCGGATTGAGGCGAAAACAAACGTCAAACAACCTTGATAGTTAATTCAGCACTTCAAAACAAAGGTACACCTAGGGTATCATCACAATACCGGATCATAACGACCTGGATAGTTCTCAGCCTGTAAGCTAACTAAGCGGTAACTAGTCAAGTGGTAGGTACCGGAAGCATTGACAACCTGGTGACTGTTTCGAGACCCTTGTTTTGACACATAGCTCGTCAATATTTTTTACAGTGTACGGTGCAAGGCCGATACTGTAGAAACTTGCATTTTGTACCCTTGACCTGACCTTGACCTGACCTCTGACCTACTTAAGCAAAAAATTTGGGCTCTTAAGATCCGCCTTGTTGAGAGCTTTCGATTGCCGTTTTCCCCGTCTTTCTACGACCATCGGTTCGGAAGTTAGACAGGGGGGGCAGAATCTGCCCCCCCCCCCCAGCAGGGCGCGTATGGCTGAATAGCCCAGCGGGGCGCGGGTTAAACTTTGGACTCTAAATTCTGTCATAGAATCGGAATTGCGCGATCGGAGGGTAGAGGGCAGGGTCATCGCAACAAGCTTCGCTTAGCGGTGGCTCTGTCCTTGTGAATCCTTCCCATCAAAAGGTTCGGACTAAATATATATTAAAAAAAATAGCTAAAGTTGCAGCTGCAAGAGTGACGATACATATAAGCTACATTCAAAGTTTCATTGTAGTCTGGCTAATCGTTCCTAAGCTTCAGAAGCAGAACATACCCATGACTGAAACTCCACATTACTTCTGCTGTGGACTGTACTATTGAGCGCAGAATCCGCACTCATACCGGGACCGAAGCGGGGCAGGCCTGGGGTATCAGAGAGTGTACCGATTAGTGTGATGCGGAACCATATCCCATCTAGTCGGCTGCTGATCTCCCACGTACTAGTGACAACTCAGATCTCTCAGTACTACAACTTAGATCTATCAGTACTAGTGAAAACACAAGGACATGTGGATTTACATCAAAAGCGCTGCCACCGACTTCACCACTGCACTGCGTCAGTCGCTGCCACTGGACGGACACGGCCACAGAGCGTTCCCTCTTATCTGTGTTCCTGTCGGGGTCGGTATATATCTACAGCGGCGTCGGCCGGCCTCAGTCAGTCCGGGAGAGTCAGAGCAGCCGGCAGCCATGTCACGAGCTGACTTGTTCGGTGCTGGGAAGGCGGAGCGGAAGAGGAGGTTGGAACGGTGCTTTGACTGGAGAGTGAGGAAACTAGCGGACAAGTACGGGTCGTGTGCACATCTCATCCCCGACACTCTGCTGTTGACAGATGACATTCTAAACAACTACTCCACCAGGTGGCTGGCCTACTGTACCGTAGCTGAGGTAAGCCACACTGTCACCGGGCTGGTAGATTATCCACTCATGGCAGCCCTGCAGGATATCAGTGACGCCGCCGCCACCCGCTGTCGGCACTGCCAACCCAACCAGCCCCTCAGAGTAGCCTCCATCAATCCATCAGGCAGCAGTGACGAGGGGCTGACGGACGGGTTAGTGGGCGTTGGTGGAACGTCAGATTTTGATCTGATGTTCGAGTTCGACGCATCTTTCCAATGGGCGGCACTCGGAAAGAGAGAGGAGCCGGACTTTATTACGCCACAGTCTGCACCGCAGCTGTGGGCTCGACCGACCAGAAACCCAGGCTTTGTGACGCTGCACTGGGTCAAGACGACTAAATGCAGTCATGATAAGCCGCTGGAGGCCTTGCCGGCCGAATCCATCCGCCAGCTAATGCTGAATGTCCGTAAGGTTATGGGAGGCAAGATCCATACAGCCGGACCCGCTGTTAATGTCAAGACATCAAATGATACTACTGCTGGTGGCATCGACTTCGTGCCCTGTATTCTTGTGCGCGGGTGGTGGCCGGCTGAAGACCAGCCCGACGGCTGTCACCTGGAGGTGGACTTCCCGCCAGCATTGGCGAGGGCTGACATCCGACGATTCGGAGTACACCTTGTCCCGACCGGCCGGTCCGGCAGCGACACCGAGTTTATCGAGTTTCGGATTTCCTTCTCACGGGCGGAGGTGATCGCGGTTCGATACCTCGCTCCAGTCATACGAGCGGCTATTGTAGCAGTAAAATCCATGAAAAATACTTTCAAAAAGAACGAGGTCATGAGCGACGATGTATAGTCGACTACAGAATGACGTTCCACTCATCAGAAGCTATCAGTTGACCGGAGCGCTAAGTTGTGCCATTTATCACACAATTAGGCGTTTCGATTGTGAGCATTGGGACAAAGCTATAATTTGTGAACTCAGCCCGTGTGATGCGGCACAGCTTACCACTCCAGGCGAATAATTGCCTGTGAAAAGGGGAACATCATTCTGTAGTCGACTATACCGCTGAAGTCATACTTTATAAAAACGGCCGGGCTGTGGCTGGCTCAAACCACGCCAGCTTCAATGTGGAAAGGCGTCACCGACGGTGTCAACAAAATACTTGACTGGCTGGAGGACAAATTGAACGCCGGGAAAATTCCGTGTTTTTTCGATCATAACATCGATGTGGCAGCTGAACTCAGCACCGTAGAGCGGCGGGCTATCATTGACACAGTACAGCTGATGAGGGATCATGTCACACGTCTTCTGATGGCAAGCTGTGTGCAGTCTGTGAATCATTGGGACGTGGATCTGCTGCTGGAGGGCGGGCTAGAGCCACTCACAGAGCGCCAGCTCGAGCCCCAGCTGCGGCTCCGACTCGGAAGGACGCTCGTCCGACAGGCGGTACTTGACGGTGTCGGTGTCCGCCACACAGCCCCGTGCTGGGAGTGCTGGTGGAAGGAGAACATCCCTCGGCTGGTCCGTACAGCCCCACTTCTACTACAATGGTGGCATTACACCATATCACGAACATACCGGCAGCAATGTTACCTGTTCATGGCATGGATGGTGGTCGACTCATCAGACATGCAGGGAGGAAGGCCGATGACGTCACAGGTCAATGACATCGTCACGCTGGACGTTGGCCCCCTGATACAACTCCTCACCAGATCTGACCTGGATCTCCTGCTGGGTGACCCGGACAAGGTGGCCACCTGGTGCAGTAAGCAGCTGCGGCGGCCGCTTGAGGAACGGCCGGCCGGACTCACCGCCGAGCTGGACACGCCGCGGGGCCGTGCCGATCTGCTGCTGCGGCCCGAGCTGCTGCTGCAGGCTGTGCGAGTGAACGCGCCGGATAAAATGGACTGGTGGCGGGGTATAGACCGGGCAAGGGGGTACAGGTGGATGAAAAACTACCGACCAATGCGTACATATCAGGAGATTCGGGAGAAGTTGGAACGGCACATCAACATTAACCTGCATGAGTGGCTTCACGACGATCTACCAGAGATGGACGCCGCGTCTGTGGACGCCACGGCCGGCCTCTGGCGCCGCCGGCTGCAGCAGCTGCTGTCCGGTGACCGGCTGCGGACGATGTACAACGCTATCACCGGCTGGTGGCCGGACCGGTGGGAGATGACGTCGCACTACCTGGCGGTGCTCGAGGCCGACTCAGAGGGTAAGAAGAAAGTGACGCCAACCAATGCTAAAATCCTTCGTATCATTTGCTTCCAAGTTCCAGTGTCATTCCAGAAACGACTGAGAAATACCTACTATCGCAATGGATTAAAATCGATATGCGTCCAATGTTGTGATCTTCCCGAGACGAGATCCTGTCTGATCATTCTATCATTGAGTGTTGGTTGTTTAATGCTAAGCAGTTCGTCTGTTGAACGCCCACGCAGCTGATATTTTCTACCTAATTGGTATGTTTCAGATTCGGAGCAGGATGACGACGACGGTCAGGCCGGTGGCGAGGAGCGGCGCAGCGCAGACGAGGACCAGACATCAGGGGGTCTGCCCAGCCCTCAGCGAGAGAAATGGCAGCAGCTGGAGCGACAGCACCAGCAGCTGTGGCAGCAGGTGGAGCGGCGGGGTCACGGGGAAAGGAGGAGTCTGAACCAGCAGCATGATGAGGAGCGCCGGCGTCTGGAACGGATTCATGACAGGAAGTGGCGGAGCATGGAAATGCGGCACCATGACGAGCGGAAAACGCTCCATCAGCGGCACGAGAGTGTTAACAGGTGCGTGAAGCTACAGTATCAGGGACAGGCGAAGCAAGAGAGACGTCAGAGGCAGTTGGAGCTGCTGGACCGGAGAAACCGAAGGCAGTTAGCAGTACTGGAGTGGCAGCACCAAATAGAGTGGGGAGACCTGGAGCAGAAGGTCCAAACGCAGTGGAACAAACTGAAACAGAAACACCTCAGGGAGTCACAAGAGCTGGAGGAGAGATACCCGAACATGCAGTCCGGGGAGGAGCTGGATCAGCTCATGGAGGAGTGCAGCAGGAGGCGTCGGCAGCTGCGGAAGGAGCTGGAGAAGGAGCTGGAGAAGGAGCTGGAGAAGGAGCTGGAGAAGGAGAAGGAGAAGGAGCTGGAGAAGGAGCTGGAGAAGGAGAAGGAGAAGGAGCTGGAGAAGGAGAAGGAAAAGGTACTGGAGAAGGAGAAGAAGCTTGGGAAGAAGGAGAAGGAAAGCAGGAGGGTGCAGGAGAAGAACCTCATAGTCAAGAAGGAGGAGGATAAGTCAGTTGAGCGTGGTAAGGTTTACTTTTATTAACATTGCTTGTCAACCATTTTGCATCTAGATCATGTGCACAGTCACGTACTTTACATATTTTATGTTGATTTTATATCCGGAGACTATTTGAAAATGAATAGAAACACCCTACAACTCTTTCGTTCAGAATCTGTATACTCGTAAGTATTGACTATTGTCCTTCTGATTTCAGACAAGCAAAAGCGACTACGACAACAACAGCAACAACAAAAACGAGAACAAGAACAACAACAACAACAACAACAACAGCAACAACGACGACGACGACGTCAACAACAACAACATGAACCAGAACCACGACAGCAGGAGCAGCAGCCGAGCCGGCGCTGTCAACACCTGCGGAACCTGATAGAGGTGACGCGAAGACACCGCCAGCAGCTCATCCAGCTCCAGGAGCGGCACAACCAGGAGCTGGAGGAGCAGAGGAGACGTCACCGGCATGAGCGGAAGGATCTGGAGCGGCGCCTCAGCCGCCGGCGGCACGGCCAGTAGCGGCGCCACCCACAGTGACCGGCGTGAGGTAATTTCTTAGTGGAAAATTATTCCAGTATTCTACGTTTTCATTACATAATAGGTAAGGAGAAAATACTGTAAGTAAATATGTACTAATAATTACGTGTATTGTATTTTTCATATTGTTTCGGTCGTCTAAGGCCTCATATTTGATTTATACAAGCCTGTTCTGTTTGTGTTTCAGGATACCAGCGGAATCATGGTTACAAACTCAGGGAGGCGCCACTACGGAGAACAAGTCGAGAGCGAGATATTTGTAGCATCAGAAATGGTGGAAATATGTCGCTAGTGTAGATGCTGACATTGATAAAACGAGACCAGTTGCGTTTTTATTAACGCTTATAACGTTAGTGTTCATGTGATGGCGATGTTAGCAATGCGTATAGCGTTTGTATAGTAATGGATGATATAAGCTATGTGTTGTTTTTACGACTGCAAAATGTAGTTTTAATGTCTAATGCTATACATAGATGGTGACATTGATGTTGGCTCTCCGAGCACCTTATGTTGGTTATGGGCTGTTTTCCATGACACATGTATTGTGCAGTGTCGTGAAGCTCTGTAAATACTATACAAACAGCCGTCCCCATCCCCATCTTTCGATGACCGGACATAAGGCCAGTTGTCGATGTGGTGATGGGAATCTGTGTAACGAACCGTTACATCGAAGCCATTGAATATGTTGGCTACTGGAAGCATTGTACATAGTATCAGAACGAAATACGAGTAACCTATACAAAAGCGACGAGACAGCGGGCTCCACCGATAGCGCTGCTCCGAACCACCGCGTCCAACACAGGAAGAGTGACGGCACCACAGCCGCAGCTGGCCAGGAAGGACGTCAGATAGGCGGGATGGCACCGCCGTCTCCACTAGCCGCAGGCAGGATGGTGCGGTTGGCGTGATGTCGGTCCGAGGGGGGGGGGGGGGGTGACATCATGTCAGTCTGGAAAACACTGCGTAAAATAGATCAGACGCGACTTGCTCGGTTGAGGTCGCATGATCATGACAGCCTGTGGCTTTTTGGTCAGGTTAGTGAAATTTGAGAATGTGAAACAGATCTTCGGTACATGTACATACACATTACACATTGCTAGTTGCAAATGCAATCGTCAAAACTATTTCACTACTTTCATGACCTTCAGTGACCTAAGGGTCAGCAGTGACTTCACCCCGGCCGCCAGCTGACCGTGGCTGCAGCGGTCCTCGCCTCCATGACCATTGCCTCAGACATACGAGAGGATTGATAAAGTTTGTGCCGAGTGTCCCAATAGGTACAGCCCACCGCTAAAGTAATGTAGGGTTTTACCAATCTCAACGGTTGGCTTTGACTGGCGATTGTTTAATGCGGAGTGAGCGAAAAGAAGATGTCAATAGCTAAAGTTGCAACTTGCAGCTGCAAGGGTGGCGATACATATAAGCTACATTTAACCCTGCCCCATGTAGGGGGGGGGTTGGTGCAACCCCCCCCCCTGAGGCTTTTCGGAAATAGTGCAAAAACGGCGGCGCGCAGCGCCGCCAAATTTTGGGTACCTTATGGGGCAAACCTTGCGCATCTTTTGATAAAAAAATTTTGACCGGGTCATGTCAGGTCACGGAGTTATGACGTCACAAAGGGAACAGCCTCCGGCCAGATTTTCACAAACTGAGTGCCAACGCCCGAGGTTTCCTGCCGGTGGTACGGACATCGGTTGATGGATCGTGATGAAACTTCCCATGCATGTTGGGGCAAGTATTGGCTATCATATGGTATAAGAAACTTGACCGGGTCCGGTCAGGTCACGGAGCTATGACGTCACAAGAGGAACAGCGTCCGGTACTATTTTTGAAAAGCGCCCGAACCACTATTTTGCTAATTCTTGTCACCTCAATGGGAATATGCAGCAATATTAGCTTCTATAGGGAGCAAATGGACCTCCCAAATCCAAAAATACAATCAGATTTCAAAACTTTAAATTTTGATTTTTCGAATTTCTGCCGCCGACTGTGACCTTGCCGACTTCTGGCGCTCCCAACGCGCCATTTTTAGAGCTAGGGAAACGAAATACATACCAAACGATAGATAATTGATCAAGGAACACGATAGTGAAGGTTTCAAGTCGATATCTCCCACCGTTTTGCCGCAATCGCCGCGGAAAGTTGAAAAATTCTATTTTTCCGAAAATTTGACCTTTGACCGGTCAAAAGTAGGTCAAATGTTGACCTAGGACCAAAAAATATACCACCAATCGCGAGATCTCGGCGAGAGCAATCCGTTGGTCTTTTCTGCTAAGCTCTACGACGCTCCGTTTTCAAACGCCAAGGGGGGGTCGCACCAACCCCCCCCCCTGCATGGGCGAAGGTGGCAGATCGCCGTTTACGGGCGAGGGTTAACACGCGCAGTGGAAGGGGGGGGGGGGGCGAATTTCGCCCACCCCTCCTGTTTTTCGCTAATAACTCGCGCCGCAAACGTGATATCAAAGTGAAATTTTGGCTACCTGTCCAGAATTGAACTGCGGATCTTCTCGTGCAAGAAATAAGAAAATCGGTTCACAACTTTTCTAGTAATGGCGGTGTAAAGTCAAACATCCTGCCGCCGCGGCGGCGCGGCGGCGCGGCAGCCGGCGCTGGCCGTTACGCGCCGCCTGAATTGTAGACTGTGCCGGGGCGGGACGGTTCCGTCTTTACATCGCGCTGCCGCTCGTTACCGCCGATTATGTTCGATTCGCGTCAAACTTTGTGAGAAGACTAAGAAATGTACAGGCAATCTTATGGTGAAAGAATTTTGAAAATCCGCCGGTAAAAATTTAAATTACGAGCGTGTAAACACAAAATTGTGATTGCCGCTTTTCCCGCGTCGGCCGATCCCGCCTCAGGCGGCGACATCTTACTCTTAGAAGGCTTCTAACTGTCATATTTATTGTTGGATTAACTTGAAATTCACCATACACACTCAGAAATGTATGTTCTTTCGTATAAAGAAAGAAAAAGGAAAATCGGCCGGTAACTTTTTGAGTTACCGGCGTGTAAACGCAAAAAGTCGCTCATATGGCAGATTTGACCACATTTGACCTCATTTGACCTGGAAGATATTGACCTAGGGTCATGAAATTCACACACAACAGAGTTCCCCAGTGCCCCCACCTACCCTCCAAATTTCGTCTCTCTAGCTTCAGTGGGAGCTGAGATCTTAGGGGGGGGGGGGCGACATTCGCCCCCTCCCCCCCCCTTCCACTGGGCGTAGTACTCGCAACCCTTCCACTGCGCGTGTTAAAGTTTCATTGTAGTCTGGCTAATCGTTCCTAAGCTTCAGAAGCAGAACATACCCATGACTGAAACTCCACATTACTTTTGCTGTGGACTGTACTATTGAGCGCAGAATCCGCACTCATACCGGGACCGAAGCGGGGCAGGCCTGGGGTATCAGAGAGTGTACCGATTAGTACACTAAGAAAAAAAATATTCCCCAGGGGTGTTTTACGGGTGTCAGACACCATTGGAGGTGTCATCGAACACCCAGATTGGTGTTGAAAAATGTTGTTTAGGGAATCATTAACCCGCGCACCGACGGGGGTCTGCGCCAACTTCGCACCGACGGGGGGGGGGCGGATGACCGCCCCCCCCCCTGAGATCTCGAGAATGAAGCAAGATGGCGACAAGCGGTAAACGGCATCGGATACGCACGGACAAGGTCTACAATTTTTACTAAGGTCATTTTCAGGTCAGGTCAAAGATGACGTCACAGGGGTCAAACAAGTCAAAATGGCGGCGCTAGGTTTTGGGAGAGTTTTCTCGAATAACTTTCGAACTAGTCAATATAGGAACAAACTAAGGGCATCATCGTGATCCTCTCGTCAATCCGCATCGAATGATATATATGTTGACCTCGAAAGGTCAAGGTCAAAGGTTGACCTCAGGTCACGTGACCTCGAGATCATCATGTATATCATTCGATGCGCCTTGACGAGCTGAACACAATGAGACCATCCGCGCGGCTGTATCTTGTTCCTGTACGGAGTTATTGTCAAAAAAAAGGCTGGTGACCTTTGATGACGTCACATGACCTTACAGCTGCCCAACAGCAAAACAGACCTCAAGGTAGTGAAGGTTGATCGTATATGAAGTCATGTATGGTATATGGGGCCATTACGACCCGTTTTAGTGGTAAAAACAGGGAGTTGATTTTTCCCCCATTGACTTATAATGGGGAGGTCGCGAAATTGACCTGACCTTAGGTCACCGACATCAAAATTCCGAGATATACAAATTGTAGCTACTAATGACCTAATAACATCCTGCGACTTTCAAAGGCCTCCGACATCTACTGTAGCTCTGGCACGGTGACAAAGTTGCAAAAAAGTGACTTGAGGTTGGGTCATTCAAAGTGACCTGGTGACCTGACCTTAAAAGTTAGGAGGTTTAAACTTGCACACCATGTGTAAAATTGATGAGGAAATAGTCGTACCAAATTTCGCGGCGCTACGCGCCGCGGTTTTTCCGCTATCCGCGAAAAACCTCAGGGGGGGGGGCGGATATCCGCCCCCCCGTCGGTGCGCGGGTTAAGGTGTACAACACCACGATGACACCCTTTCAAGCGTTCGTTCGCATGCGAGCGTTTAGATATACCTTAATGGGATTCAGCATGACACCTTAATAGGTGTCCGACACCCACACCCATCCGGGTATCAAACACTCCAAGGTGTCAAACACCCTAAAAGGTGTCAAAAATGTTCTTTTAAAAGCATCCGACACTCTTATGATGCCTTCACAGGTGTTGTCATTTATTCAAGCGGAATGTTAAAAGTGTCCGACACTGCTAGAGGTGTCACATTGACACTTGCAAAAGGATCTGACACCAAAAACAGCGTAAAAAATGAGGAAAAATATTTCCATGGGGTGTCTCACGGGTGTCGGACATCATTGCAGTGTCATATATAACGCCCAGATTGGTGTCAAAAATGTTGTTTTGGGAATCATGGAGGTGTACAACACCACGGTGACAACCTTCAAGTGCAACGCGCTTTTAAACACACCATAATGGGATTCAGAAAGACACATTAATAGGTGTCCTACACCAACATCCATTCGGGTGTCAAACACCCTAAACCATCAATACTTCAAAGGGTGTAAAAAAATGTTCCTTAAAAAGGATCTGATACCCCTGTGATACCTTCACGTGTGTTGTCATTTACTGAGGAACATTCCAGCATGAGTCATGAAATGTTTGAAAGCTGTCGTGTATTCGAACTCAAATCATCACAGAAATTGTTCTGACGTCACTTGTGTTAGGAACCAAGGATGCAGTGTCTAACGGATTTTCAGTGACTCGAACTCCCGCTCTGTCTTCAAAAATGGACTCCTATTTCGGCCAGAACTGCCAACTCCATCAGACTCCGACTCTGACTCCGTAGCACTGCTAGAAACCACAGCAGGTCCAGTGGTTTGAATCATTACCCAATCAGCAAGCTGCATTGTGTGACGTCATTTGTGTGCTGGCTACGGCGTCAACCATGCGAAGATTAAAAAGCGCCACCTTGCAGGAAAACCGTTAGATTTCAGTTGGCGGCGGCGTGGCCACGTGGTGCGTGTGCAGTGTGAGTGATGGCAGGGCTTTTTTGAATTTATGTGGATATAGTGGCGCCGAACGTTGTTCGCAGTGTACTTCTTCAAGTGATTGTGCGTTAATCATAATGTTTAGCTTTTATTTGTAGCTTGTTCCGTGTTTATTCAAATGACGAGGCGGGCGGCAAGGGCGCACACAAGGGGGGCACACGGGCCCGTGCCCCCCCCCCATTCGAGTTGGGGGGCCCAGCTCGAAGGAATAGGGACCCATTTGAGGCGGCCGAAGGTCGCCTCAAATGGGCCTCTAACTAATCCGTAGACCACCGAAGACCGTGTACAAAGGGCCCTCAAATGGCCTTAAAGGGCCCTCAGATGGTCTCAAAAGGCCATCAGATGGCCTCGAAGGGCCTTCAGATGACCTCAAAGGGTCCTCAGTTAGCGTCATAGGGCCCTCATCTGGTGTCAAAGGGCCCTTAGATGTTGTCAAAGGGCCATCAGATGGTCTCGAAGGGCCCCAGATGGCCTTAAGGGCCCTCAGATGACCTCAAAGGGCTCTCAGATGGCCTTAAAGGGCCCTCAGATGGCCTCAAAGGGCCCTTAGCTAACGTCAAACGCCAGCTGGTGGCAGATGGCCCTCAGCTGGCGCCAAATGGCCATCAGAAGGCCTCAAACGGTCCTCAGCTGGAGTCCAGCGGTCCTCAGTTGGCGTCAAGCGGCCCTCAAAAAGCCTCAAGGGGCCCTTAGAAAGCCCCAAGGGGCCCTCAGAAGGCCTTAAAGAGCGTCAAAGGGTCTTGAGCTAGCGTCAGAGGGCCCCCAGCTGATGTCAGAGGGCCCTGAGCTAGCGTCAAACTTAAAGGGCCCTTAGCTGGTGTCAGAGGGCCCCAGTTGGTGTCAGAGGGTCATCCATTGGCGTCTAATGGCCATCAGAAGGCCCAAAAACGATCCTCAGCTGGCGTCCAACGGTCCTCAGCTGACGTCAAGAGGCCCTCAAAAGGCCTCAAAGACCCCTCGACTGCTCAAAGGGTCCTTAGAAGGCCTCAATGGGAACTCAAGAGACGTTAAACGGCCAAAGGCTTGAAAGGGCCCTCTGCTGATGGCAAAGGGCTCGCACCTGAGTCAATAAGAGCCTTGTCAAAAACGGACCTGAGAAACCTTGCCGCCCCTGGTTATCTGCGGGACTCCTACAGTTACCTGAGTGGCCCCCGTTTACTGAGGGGCCCTGGTTATTGATGGGGTCCCTGATTACTTGAGGCCATCTGAGGGCCCTTTAAGGCCATCTGAGAGCCCTTTGAGGTCATCTGAGGGACCCTTAACCCTCGCCGGACCTATTGGTTTTCTACATACGCGCCGGCCGAGGGGGGGGGGGGCGGGTACGACCCCCCTCGCCGTTTCGCCCCTGGTGGAGCTAGCGCGTCGCGGAAAAAACGAGCGTATGCGCCGTTTCAAGACGCAGAGATTGATACCCGATTTTAAGGTCCTAGGTCAACCGGTGACCTCTGAGGTCAGGTCAAGTGCCCCAAGGTACGGTTTCGTTTTTGGTGAATAACTTCGCGAAAAACGGCCGCAGAGCCGCGATTTTGCCAGCATCGTGTTCGTCTCGCTCAGGCGCGTCGAATGATATACTTTTTGTTTGGGTGAGGTCAACTTAGGGCGTTGACCTCGGGTCACGGTCAGGTCAGCGCCCCCAGGTCACGAAATCGGTCAAATAAGGTCATGTCGCATATCATTTGATTCGCCAGGTCTTCCTGAGTGCATTGGTGGCTTTCCCGACTCGCTAGCTCAATTTGATCGGGAGTTATTGACGAAAACCTTATATGACCCTAATGACGTCATAAATGACGTCACGCAATGTCAACATTGCAAAAGTGACGCATGGAACCTTGCAAGGAGTGCCTGAAATCATGATTATGTGTGCTTTAGATAGTTGGAGATCGTTCCCGGCGCCAGAATAGCAGTTTTCATTTTTCCCCATTGACTTATAATGGTGAGGTCGTGAAAATGACCTGACCTAATATGACCTTTAGGAAAAATCCGAGATATACAAGTTGTGAGACTCCTAATGGATACTAGATCCTGCAAGTTTCATTTCCTTGTGACACCTCCTCTGGCAGTGAGGGCGTTGCGAAGTTGCGACATCTGAAGACCGTGCAGAGGTTCACTTATGACGTCATAGGTCAGTGACCTGACCTGACTCGAAAATGCGGTTGGTGTCAGAAGATCCGGCTTGAATCAAAGGTCAGGTATGCCAAGTTTCAGCTCTCTATCGCCAGCGTGTTCGGAGCTATCGCGAAAAAACCCTATGGGGGGGGGCGGCACCCGCCCCCCCCTCGGCCGGCGAGGGTTAAGGCCTGGTTACCAGAGGGGCCCATGGTCACCTGGTGGGCCCCTGATCAATTGAAAACCCCTGGTCATCTGAAACGCCCCTGATTACCTAAAGGGTCCCTGATCACTTGGATTCAGTGACATAGCAAGGGAGCGAGGGGGTACGTGCCCGTTCTCGGGTTTAGGGTTTCTTCGAAACCGAGGGGCCCTGTGGCGCCAGTTGATAGCAGAGAGTTCGCGCTGGCCGCACTTCAACTCGGAAGGACACCACAGGGCTTGTGGGGGCACGTTATTGGCTCCTATGTAGCTACAATTATCTTCATAAAGGCCCAATGCCGGTTTCTGAGAGACCTCGCCGGCCGCTCAGGGCCCTTGTAACGGCCAACGAGGGATTGGCTGCTATGGCTCCACATCCGTCTGTGATAGACACACGACCCACACCAGTGTCTCTAAAGGCACCCACAACGGCAACTGCGAGGCCCTTCGCGACACCGGCGCCTCTGAGGGCCACGTACCAGTGACTCTGAGGGCCTCTTACTAGCCTCTGAGTGTCCTTGCCAGCCTATGAAGGGCCACTTTCCACTTGTAGGCCATTTTGCAGGGCCACACACATGCCAATGATGGCCCCACCAGTGTCTCTAAGCCCTAAGACACCGCAACGGCGCCTGTGAGGACCCAACACCAGCGCATCTGACGGCCTTTCACTGGCACCTCTGAGCGCGCCACACACCGGTGACTCTGAGGAGCTCGCTCGCTTCGCTCGCTCGTACAATACGAGTACCATGTACATTAGGCATTAGCATTAGTGTACATTAGGCACACTCCTCGGGCATAAATGATACTTTTACTTGCCAATTTTCCACATTTTCTCATGCAAAGACCGTTTTAACCCGCGACCGCCTGGGGGGGGGGGGGTCGGATCCGACCCCCCCCCCCTCAGTTTTTCTTGAATAACTCATGAACCGCTTACGCTATCAACTTGAAACTTGGCATACCTTCTCCCCTATCAATTTGACGTCTCCTGTGTAATTTTTAAGAATTTTTTTTTCCAATTTTTTTTTTAAGATATATCGATTTTAGTGATGTAACTACATGGCGTTTTCAGTCAAAAAGTGGTAAATGTTTAAAAAATCGCCAAAAATCAAGGTTTAAAGCAAATTGCAAATTAGGGACATGAATAGACGCAGCTCAACGAGTTCTTTAAAATGGTTATCTCGGATTTCACATAAAATGCGTTTTTCACCCCTAAAAATTCAAAAACTATATTTTTTGGAAAACAGCTAATAAAATCCAAAATTTTGAGAATTTTCAAAAAAAAAACGGAATATATGTTATAGAGCTCTATTAGAACCTTAGATGCCCCAAATTTCAACTTTCTATCTTGATTTTTGACCCCCAAATTGTAAAAAATAGCTCCAACATGCATAGGGCATGGTGACGTCATAAGCATTTTCGTGAATTAGAGGCACTTCTGAACATCGCATGTGAAAACAAATGGCACCACTAGATTCCTGGGACAAAGCTCGTCAAGAAAAGTGCATTTTTATGTCAAAAATAAAAAGTTGAAAAATTGACTTTTTTTCTTAGCTTTCGTTTAGTTATGTATGGTATAAACGATTTTTTATGCTTTCAATGCACACTTATCACCAGCACAGTGACTTGGGGTCACATATAACCATTACCATCAGATTCGGCGTGAAAAATAAGCCATAAAACATGTGTCGCACGCCCATGTAGCAGAAAGTGAGAACCGTGACCTTTCGTGACCTGACCTGACCTTGACCCGTACTTAGTATGACCCCTATACGCACATGGTACCTACCTTCACTAGGTCTTTGAGGTCATTTTTGGTGAGTTTCGAGCAGCAGCTATCGATTCCGCTGTCCGTAAGCCTAATCATGCAAAACCCCAGAATTTGACCTTTGACCTAATCTTGACCCGAAAGTTGACCTCAATCTTAAAATCTTAAGAGTGCTTTGGGAAGGTCTCGTAGAGACCTTTCGAACGCCGCCTCGCGGGGCTCGATACGACCATTGGTTCTCGAGATAACAGGGGGGGGGTCGGATCCGGCCCCCCCCCCCCAGGCTGTCGTGGGTACGGAAATAGCCCAGGCGGTGCCGGGTTAACACGCGCACTGCAGGGGGGGTTGTTTTCAACCCCCCCCCTGTGGTTTTTCGCAAATCGCGAGAAAACGGCGGCGCGTAGCGCCGCCAAATTTTGCATACCTGTTCTCCCAACTTTTGCACACCTTGAGTAAAAATTTTGACCCCAGGTGACCTATGGTCAGGTCACCAGGTCAGGTCAAGTGACCCTACCTCGAAACGTAAATTTCGAAGTTTGCAATCCCACCAAGCCCACAGTTGTTGAGATATGATCTTGAAACCCACAGGAAATAGTAAAGTCATCACGAGCTACAACCTGTATATCTCGGAATTTTTATATCGATGACCTAAGGTCAGGTCATTTTTGCGACCGGCCCATTATAAGTCAATGGGAGAAATTTCAACTTACTCTGAATGCCATCCTATGACTTCAATACGCTCAGGATCATAGTATTACAGGTCCCTGTTGGTGATTTCACCGAAACATATCACTTATGACCTTTGGAAGGTGATCTCCAGGTCATCTTAGGTCACCTGAGGTCACCAGCGGTTTTTCTTCAATAACTTGAGATTGAATAGAGATAGAGACTCCGTTCGACGTTTATCGTGTTTTTCTAGTCAATGTGGATCGAATGATATGCAACATGACCTATTTCGGTCAGGTCATGACCTTGACCTGAGGTCAAATTTTCAACTTGACCTTTCGAGGTCATATTATATATCATTCGATGCGCCTTGACGAGCTAAGAACGATGGCGTTCGAATCGATTCTCTGTATTGTGTGCAAGACAAGTTATTCAAGAAAAACTACCGCGAAATTCCTGTTGTGAAAATCGTAACATTTTGTCTTCGGTGACCTCTGGTGACCTCGTTTTTGACCTGACCCAAAAATGATCTTTGTATTTCTTGTAGATCTCATCTCAACCTATCCAACGCCGTTTACCGCTTGTCGCTACGTCGCGCCGTTTTCGAGATCTCAAGGGGGGTTGTTTTCAACCCCCCCCCCCCTGCAGTTCGTGTTCGGCTCAGAGTTCAGACCCGCTGCAGTGCGCGTGTTAAAGGTCAAGGTCAAGGTCATGCTCAAAATTGACCTCAAACTTCGCATTTTTTCGTGCATCTAGCGTGCTAACTTCCAAGATGTTTTGAAATGTTTTGAGGCTTATCAGGTCCCTGTTCCTACACATCCGGGCCAAACAGTGACCGGCCCCTGCTTCCAGCCACCCGGGGCCGGTCGGCCGGCAGGCAGTTAATAGTCGCTGCCCGGGGCTGATTTCTGAGGGACTTGCATAAATGTTTATTAATGGAATGTTTTACGTAATAAATTAGATGATTAGGTATACGTACCGGCTCTGAGTCGCATTTGAGAAAAAAAACATGCTAGCGTAAAAATATAAATGTTTTGAAAATTAAGCTGGTTCCGAAATAATTGTTTTACCATGCATTGACAAAAGCTCAAGCTTCAAACCAACCGAAATATAACCCCGTGGGCCGTATTTTTTTTTTTTGGGGGGGGCCCTTCGGCATGGGGGGCCCAGTTCGAAGGTCGTGCCCCCCCCCATTAAAAAATCATGTGTGCGCGCCTGGGGGCGGTACTCGTTGAAATTTGAAGTCTGGAGTGAGGATGACAAGACAGCATTGCACCATGGAAACGAAAGCAAGTGAACTGCGGAATAACATCTGGTTGGAGATAATCGACGGTTAATTATCATTGTTGAAATGCGAGCAACTTCTCACGGTGAATGGACCCGATGTGTTTCGGTGAAGTTTTATTTGAGACAATTGTTAATAAAGCGTACGAAAGGCCATATTTACTTTAATGCGAAATATTACATTAAACTAAATGAAATTAAAGATAAGCTACCCGACGTTTCGCTTACATTTGCTTAGTCATGGGCGATCTAACACATTTCACAAATCATACATTTTTTGAATGCATTCGAAAAATATTACAAAGTATTAAACAGTTTATCAAAAAAACATCTCCCCGAAGGGAAATTCGGCGATCGATCGATAGAGTTTCTTCATGTCGTTTTCTTTTTAACTCGTTCTGCTATGCTCGTATGTAACTTGAAAAATCCTTGTGATACGTTCGTGACTTCTTCAGTTCGGATGTATGCCGCCTCAATCAGCCACCTCTCGGTTTTCTTTAGGTCGCTGTGTAGGGCTTCGGCACCATTCCAGTTCGGTAAATGTCCCTCTTTATCAGCGTGCATCACGATAGCCTTCGTCTCCCTATGGTTGCGTAAATCGTTCCTATGTTCCCGAATTCTAGTTTTAAGACCCCTCCCCGTTTCACCATAATACGCCTTATCACATTTGCTACACGGAATTTTGTATACTATGCTGTCTTCGTTTGATGTCTTGATTTTCTTTTTCTTTAGCATTTGTCCTATCTTCTTGCCCCCTGATGTGACCATCCTGATTTCTGGAGACAGTTGCTGACTGACACTGTCCACCTGTTTGCTGTGAGGAACAACGAGCATTGTTCTTGTTTCATCTTTCTTCTCTTCGTTTGTCTCATTCTCATCTTTCCGTCTATCTGCCCTCTTCTTTATCTCCCACGCTTTGCGTTTCAGGTCGATTATCAGGGCCTCTGGAAATTTTAGCTTTATGAAAGTTCTTGTGATATATTCCAGTTCATCCTTGATCGATCGATTCTCCAGTTCTCTATCGATCGATCGCCGAATTTCCCTTCGGGGAGATGTTTTTTTGATAAACTGTTTAATACTTTGTAATATTTTTCGAATGCATTCAAAAAATGTATGATTTGTGAAATGTGTTAGATCGCCCATGACTAAGCAAATATAAGCGAAACGTCGGGTAGCTTATCTTTAATTTCATTTAGTTTAATGTAATATTTCGCATTAAAGTAAATATGGCCTTTCGTACGCTTTATTAACAGTGTTTCGGTGAGTTTTCATTGGATTTCTCCATAAATATGGAGCCCATATTTTTTGTACTTCATAGTTTGTTGCTGTATACAAGATAGGAATGCCATGTATGTGTGCGATTTGCCTGTTTCATGTGGTGAACCAATAAGTGTAAGAGTGTGTCGACACCTTTTTTGGCATCCAATGGACACTCTCGTAACACCTTTATGGGCGTGTGCCAAAATGCGCCTCACTGGGGTATCATTCGGGTGTCAATAATGACACCGATAATAATATCTTACAGGGTGTCTTGACACCTTTTATGACACCCAATGGACACCCTCGTAATACCTTTAAGGGTGTGTACCAAACTGCACCTCGCTGGGGTGTCAGACGGGTGTCACTTTTGACACCAATACAGGTGTCGTTGGGAATCAAACACCGGGTGTCTGACACCCTTTTGGGTGTGCACCCAAAAGGGTGTCAGACACCTAAAGGGGTATCAGACACCCGGTGTTTGATTCCCAATGACACCGGTATTGGTGTCAAAAGTGACACCCGTCTGACACCCCAGCGAGGTGCAGTTTGGTACACACCCTTAAAGGTGTTCCAGGGGAATATTTTTTTTTCTCAGTGCATGATGCGGAACCATATCCCATCTAGTCGGCTGCTGATCTCCCAGGTACTAGTGACAACTCAGATCTCTCAGTACTACAACTTAGATCTCTCAGTACTAGTGACAACACAAGGACATGTGGATTTACATCAAACTATATCTCCAACAATAGCGCTGCCACCGACTTCATCACTGCATTGCGTCATCGCTGCCACTGGACGGAGACGGGTACAGAGCGTTCCGTCTTATCTGTGTTCCTGTCCGGGGTCGGTATATATCTACAGCGACGTCGGCCGGCCTCAGTCAGTCCGGGAGAGTCAGAGCAGCCGGCAGCCATGTCACGAGCTGACTTGTTCGGTGTGGGGAAGGCGGAGCGGACGAAGAGGCTGTATAGGGGCTTGGACTTGAAAGTGAGGAAGCTAGCGGACAAGCATGGATCGTGTGCACATCTCATCCCCGACACTCTGCTGTTGGCACTCGACATTCTGAACAACCACTCCACCAGGTGGCAGGCGTACTGTACCGAGGCTGAGGTAAGAGACACTGTCACCTGGCTGGTAGATTATCCACTCATGGCAGCCCTGCAGGATATCAATGACGCCGCCTCCGCCCGTTGTCGGCACTGCCAGTCCGACCAGCCCCTCAGAGTGACCTCCATCAATAGATCAGGCAGCAGTGCCGAGGGGCTGACGGACGGGATTGTCGGCCATGGTGGGACATCAGATTTTGATCTGATGTTCGAGTTCGACGCACCATTCCACTGGGCGGCGCTCGGAAGGAGAGAGGAGCCGGCCGTTATAAGTCCACAGTCTGCACCACAGCTGTGGGCTCAACCGACCAGAAACCCTGGCTTTGTGACTTTGCACTGGGTGAAGACGACTAAATGCTGTCATGATAAGCCGCTGGAAGCACTGCCGGCCGACTCCATCCGCCAGTTAATGGTGGAATTATGTCGGATTATAAAAGGCGGCAAAATCAGTACCGCTGGACCAGCTGTCAACGTCAAGAGATCAAATGATGTTACAGACGGTGGCACCGACTTTGTGCCTTGTATTCTTGTGGGTGGGTGGTGGCCAGGTGAAGACCAGCTCGACGGCTGTCACCTGGAGGTGGACTTCCCACCAGCAGCAGCCAGGGCTGACATCCGACGATTCGGAGTTCACCTAGTTCCGACCGGCCGGCGCGGCAGCGACACCGAGTTAATCGAGTTTCGGATTTCGTTCTCACGGGCGGAGGTGATCACGGTTCGACACCTCGCTCCAGTCATACGAGCGGCTATTGTGGCGGTAAAAGCCATGAAAAATACCTTGAAAAAGAATGAGGTAATAACCGACGATGTGCCTTTCAAGTCATACTTTATTAAAACGGCAGGACTCTGGCGAGCGCAAATCACGCCAGCTGTAATGTGGAAAGGCGTCACCGACGGTGTCAACAAAATACTTGACTGGCTGGAGGAAAAATTAAACGCCGGGAAGGTGCCTTGCTTTTTCGATCATAACATCGATGTGGCAGCTGAACTCAGCACCGAAGAGCGACGGGCTATCATCGATACCATACAGCTTATGAGGGAGCATGTCACGCTCCTTCTAATGGCAATCTGTGAGGATCAGTGGGACGTAGATCTGCTGCTGGATGACGGAATAGAGCCGCTCACAGAGCGCCAGCTGCGGCTCCGTCTGGGACGGACGCTAGTGCGACAGGCGGTACTTGAGGGTGTTGGTTACCGCTACACAGCTCCGTGCTGGGAGAGCTGGTGGTTTACATATTGTTTCGGCTATCCTTCTATCTGCTTCATCTTTACATACACGCAGAATTTTGGCCGTCATAGAAGTGTCACGAGGGTCTAAATCGGGATGACTTTGGATAATATGCTCTCCGAAAGGAGTATCATGTTCACCATTCATACCGTTCCTACAATATGTATCCGAGACGCTAGGCTAAAGATCAACGACAACTCAACATCATGGCATATTTTGTAAACATCGTCAGTGTTTTGTTTTTGGTGACTGATGATATCGTTCGTATGTCGCTGTCAAACCGTGCCTGGCTGGGTTGGGGGTGAGGAGGGCCGTGACTCACTTCACTTTTTGAAGTTTGAAGGCATTGAAGTGAAGTTTGCTCGCTTGCTTTATGAACCACCACAAGGGGGGAGGAGGGACAGAGGTGGGTGGGGGGGGGGGTCTCACTTAACTGTATAATGTGATAATGTGACAGGTTTTCTTTATGCTATCTTAGCATTGGATAGACGTTTCAAGGATATGTAACATAAAGCGGTGATATTTACTGATTAGCAGAATTGGAAGTATGATCGAAAATTGTCACGGATTGTCTGACTGTTCGGTATAATTATTCGTTGCTTGTGACATTAGTGAAGGATTTGAGACGAATTGTTCATTCTGTGTATTTTGGTGTGATCATTTTTACCTTGTAAGACCGACGAAGAGCAGTGCTCGAAATATATCAGTGTTATTCTTGTTAATTTTAAAATTAAAAAAAAAACTTTCGATTAAAACTTTGTACACTTACTTTGATGATAAGGTCATGTAATGAAACTGTATATCATGATTTTCCTCATAACGCTTAGTATAATCAAAAACATAAAAGTTGTATAATTACCTGGGCTATAACACTGTCATCTTCAATTTGTAAAACTATTGGGTTTTGACACCCAAAAATCAAAAAGTAATTGTTTTGATATATTAGCAAAACATCCTAAAAGTTTTTTTTTCGAATTTCAAAAAAGGCAATAAATATGATAGTCCCGACCGTCTTCTATCCACATACCAAATTTTAAATCGATATCTCTTTATTTGGACAAGTTATAGCGAAAAAAACGTTCCAAATTGATGACGTTAAATTTTCAAACTCAATTTTTATCAATTATGGTCCACGTAGCTTAACCCGCGCCCGGCTGGGGGTCCTGGATTTCCACGCCCTGCTGGGGGGGGGGGGTGTTTGAACACCCCCCCTTCTAACTCGGCTCCTGGGCCACGTAGCGATACGCGGAAGGCGGCGTTCGAAAGAGCGTCAAAAAGAATGAGGAAATCACTTCGGTCAATTTTTTGGTCAGGTCAAAGGTCAGGTCACCAGAGGTCATTGAAGGCAAAATTTCGCCGATTTCCAGGTCGAATGTCGACAATTTCCAAGAACCCATCGCATAACTCGGGAACCAATAGAGCTACAGCGCGGCAGAAAAGCGCATTCGATAGCCCTATTAACGCCCTTTCTGAGTAATTCTCTCAGATTTGACCTAACGTCAACGGTTTTGCCTGCAGGGGGCAAAAACTGCAAAAATAGCCGATTTTTTCGGAGACAGTTTTTCTGCAATAACTTTTGACCCAAGCCTTGTACGAGCTTACTTTTACCGGCATCGTGTTTATCTCGTCAAGACGCATCGAATGAACTATAACTTGACCTTGAAAGGTCAACTTGAAAATTTGACCTCAGGTCAAGGTCATGACCTGACCGGAAAGGGTCATGTTGCATATCAGTCGATCCGTATCGTCGAGCTGAACACATCTAAGGCATTTTCATCGCTCTAGCATGCCTCTATCAAAAGTTATTTGCGAAAAACTGTTAGATACCATTCGTGACCTAAGATGACCTCAGGGCATAAACAGGGGTCACGGACACCATTTCCATGTTCAGTGTGTCTAAACCACTTGTGATTCAGTGTTTGGGAGTAATTATAATGTCTTTCGTCCAAAAGAGACGCATTTCAATTTTCTCCCATTGACTTATAATGGGGAGGTCGCAAAATTGACCTGACCTTAGGTCATCGATATCAAAATTCTGAGATATACATTTTGTACATGCTATTGCTCTTAGCCATTGCTGAAAGTTTCAAAGCCATCGGTCACTCGGTGTAGCTATGACAGACATTGAAACTTTTTATGAGGTGGGGTCACTTCAAGTGACCTGGTGACCTGACCTTGAATGACCTTGGTCTGAAATTTTCACAACATGTGTAGAATTGATGTATGATAAGGTGTACCAAAAACGGCGGCGCTCCGCGCCGCCGTTTTTGAGATATTCGCGAAAAACCACAGGGGGGGGGTGTTCAAACACCCCCCCCCCCCCAGCAGGGCGCGGGTTAAAATAAAAACCACCATTAGACTCCCCGTGACAAGCTGCATCGAATCAATATCCATTTTATAGCAAAATATTAACTTTGAAATTTGACTATTACGTGACCTTCACCAGAAAGTAGTCTAAACCGTTCCTGATGGTCGTGCAACCAGCACCATTGAGTTGGAAATGAAAAAATTGAACATAAAGCATGCATCACACAGCCCTAGTTAAATTGGGTCCATGTGCTAACCCTCGGTGGCCTGACCTTTGCGTCCTGACCTCGTATCAGTGACCTCTATTGGCAACATATTCACAACATTCTCTAGGCAACTGACGCTCTATCGATGATTTTCGACAAAATGCGTTTTACTCGATGTTATAGCGCATTCACTAGAAGACCCGTGAGGCGTGAACGGTGAAACACTTTATCTTTGACCTAACCTGTGACGTCATCGGTGACACCGAGGTCGATGAAATTACATTTCCTTCGAAAGATTTGACAGGGCTATCGAAAGCTGTATGAACTTTGCGAATCCGTCCAGTAGTTTCGGAGATACGGCGGGGGGGGGCAAAAAATAGCCCCCTTCCCCCACTAGGTCGCTCTATAAACAGACCCCACCAGGGCGCGGGTTAATTGCTAAGTAGTTCGTCTGTTGAACGCCCATCCAGCTGATATTTTCTACCTATTTGGTATGTTTCAGAGTCGGAGCAGGATGACGACAACGGTCAGATCGGTGCCGAGAAGCGGCGCAGCGCAGACGAGGACCAGACATCAGAGGGTCTGCCCAGTCCTCAGCGAGAGAAATGGCAGCAGCTGGAGCGACAGCACCAGCAGCTGTGGCAGGAGCTGGAGCGACAGCACCAGCAGCTGTGGCAGCAGCTGGAGCGGCGGGGTCACGGGGAAAGGAGGAGTCTGAACCAGCAGCATGATGAGGAGCGTCAGCGTCTGGAGCGGCTTCATGATAGAAAGTGGCGGAGCATGGAAATGCGGCACCATGACGAGCGGAAAAGGCTCCATCAGGATCACAACAGTGACACCAGACGCGTGGAGCTTCAGTATCAGGGACAGGCGGAGCCGGAGAGACGCCGAGAGCATTTGGAGCTGCTGGACCGGGTGAACCGAAGGCAGTGTGCAGTGCTGGAGCGACAGCACCAAATAGAGTGGGAAGACCTGGAGCAGAAGGTCCAAACGCAGTGGAACAAACTGAAACAGATACACCTCAGGGAGTCACAGGAGCTGGAGGAGAAATACCCGAACATCCGGTCAGGGGAGGAGGTGGATCAGCTGATGGAGGAGTGCAGCAGGAGGCGTCGGCAGCTGCGGAAGGAGCTGGAGAAGGAGCTGGAGAAGGAGAAGGAGAAGGAAATCAGGAAGGTGCAGGAGAAGAACCTCAAAGTGGAGAAGGAGGAGAATAGGCCAGTTGAGCGTGGTAAGGTTTACTGTTAATAGCATTGCTTGTCAACAATTTTGCAGCTAAATCATGTGCTCAGTCACGTGCTTTACATATCTTTAGCCTTTCTCATAAACATCTATATTACTATTTGAGGAGGGTGCGTCTGTCCGTTACCGAGGTCCCGACTTGGTCGTGCTTTGCGTGGACTACAGGCCAGACCGTTGCACCTAGCCCGATGAAATTTGCACAACTCATAGATCAAGGATGCGCGACGTGCCTTTGAGGGGTCTCAGCTCGATCGGGTCGATAGGGAGCGCGTGGCGTGTGCCCAAAAAGTGCAAATTCGCGTCATAGACTTTACATGTATAAATCGGCTTGCAAAATCGGTCGAAAATGGCTAAATTTGCCCGACACGGGTCCAGTTCCCGTGCAATATCTTGGTGACCAGGGGTCCCACCGGCACGGGGAAAACAGCATCGTGTACAGAATTGAACGGGCTATTGAATGGTGTACAATGCAGAGGATAGCACGCGCCACGTGCACCGGGGAGGGCACTTTTATTTGAAAAATTGCGGTTTTTGAGGGATTTTGGAATTAATTTTATTTTTAGGTGACCGTTAAATGGAGCGAGTTGAATCAACGCCTATTTGCAAGAGAAAGGTACCGCCTCTCACATAAAAATTGTGGAAAGCTGATTGATCCAAATCAAGGTGGTGCAAATCACAGGAGAAAATGGTGTTTGTCAATTTTGTGCCACTTTATTAATCACACGGGGTTTGCTGCATAACCTGATACCTTTGGCAATTGAATATGGTACCATTGGATAGAGCATTCAATTCTGTCCAATATTCACTCTTCATTTTTGCATAATTAGCAACAGTATCTTTAAAAATGTAAATGTTCCAAACCATTACATTGTCATTTTTAGCGAAATTCATCGATGGCCCTCAAAAGACTTCACGCCAGTTTTCGAATCATTCTGAAGTAGAACGCATGATAATACGACACGGGCACCTCGATGCGATGTATCTTTTTGTTTTCTTACAAAATGCTTGGCCGTCAAAAAGCAATCGAACGAAATGGATATCTACCAACCAAATCGACACAGACCAACCCACGGGTCAAAAAATCCCCCCTTCGCGTTGCGGAGCACGCGGGTAACCCTAGTTTTTTACTATTACTGGTGTATAGTAGAATAGTGATTTCAAGTTTACTAATCACTGTTGCCCTCTGTCTCATAAACAATAGTGAAAAGTAATTAGTAAAAGAGTAAAATTTCCGATCTCAGTAACGCTTGAAAACGAGTCATGAGACCTCCGTGTGGAAGATATCTTTTTAATTTTATTTTGATCGTCGAAATGCGGTAGACACCGTTGCAGTTCTGGCTATATATCTTGGTAGCTACACCAATGATCGGCACGGGACCAGCATCCACGTATCGATAATTGAACGAGCTATCAAATAACATCGATTTATGCGATGAAGGCACCGGCGAATGTTTGATGAATATTGAATCATGCGATTTGGAGATAGCTGGCGAGACTATATATTGTTTTCGATGAAAGGGGGTCAGAGTTTTTAAAGCAGGCCCCCACGGCACACCCAATTTTAAAATATTTCAGTATTCCATGCGCTTCTTGCCATTAAGTTAAGGATCCCTGCAAGCATGTTGGTTTTGACTTTTGACCTAAATTGGCTCGAACTCAATTTTAAGGTCGATATTTATTTTGCTGAGACCTTTTGTCTGGTCACTAACATTTCATTTTCGGTAGCTGCTTCATTTACAGCGCAATGCAAAGGACAGGGAAACACCCCCGGACCTGGGCACTGGATTGGACTAGAGTTTCCCTGGGTTGGATTTCCCTGGCTCGGCTAGCCTAGTCCGTACCATATTTGTGCGTGGCTTTAAAAAATGCACATCTATTTCAGTTGCATGTACTTCGTTGTATATACATATTCACATGGTTATATCAAAGATTACAAACGCACAACCGCACAGACACTTACGTATCTACAACATATGGGCGAGAAAAGAGATGTCCCACGTGCCGCCAGTACGGCCCAATGTGAGCTCGTACATACGGGCGCTCCGTACGGGCGCTCCCGCGCCGCGGTCAAAGTTGCTATTTGCTCGTCGGTCTTCTCCTTCACACCATGTGCAGTGTGCACGGTTGGTTATTTGAGCACATGACTTCGATAGCCGGCAGATCCCACTCGTCGTAGCTGACCGTCACCTACAACGCTGCTTGTAGGTGGGCATGCGAGAACGTCGCACACAATAGCCCCAGTGGATGGCATCACTGTATATGTAATGCATGACTCCGTCCGACCAACCGGTACAGTCATTAGAAGATCCAAAAGTTATTTGATATGCTGGGGGAGGCATGCTTCCCAATTATGTGCTTCATTTTTGCTTTTTCAAAAAAAAAATCATATTGTGATATATTATGCTTATTTGTGCTTTTTATCAAACTTCTTATAAAAGTTGTTGGTTTTCCTCTCAATGTGAGGAAAAATGCGTAAGTTCGTACCTTTGGGGCGCTGCAGAGGGGGACAAATACTCCAACGTGCCCCTCGAACCATCAGTGGTCACTAGGGTGGCACTTAAAAATCAATTTTGGATTTGTAATGCGTGCGGGTGGTTTTCCGGTTCCATTCCCGTAAAAAATAAGGGGGGCAAAATTTCATGGGAAAATATTGATGTTTAGAGGTCGCGAATCAAGGTCAAAATTGAGATTTTGGAAGCAGATTTCAACATCATTAAAATCGTTTCTGACTTTCCTATTACGCTGTAGTCGGAGGATAATGAGGCATTTCTTAGTCATTTTCATATTGTTTATTGATATTCCATGCAGCTTCGGTCACGCCAGAACGCTGGTCTATTTACTCCACTACTACAGTTCCTCCTCTTTAGTAGATTATTTGCGCCTCATTGGAGGGAGGGGTACCATGGGCAACGGACACCCAGATCACTTTGTGTGTAGCCTGGTTAGCAATTGCAGTCGATCTTCGGGTGTCAGGTTGGCGTTTTCTGTAATCTTTTCAACGACATGGAGAAAGAACTGGCGCTAATCTTTGTCTTTCATGAGTGCCTCCTACAGCAGCGCCATAGCGCGCCTGGTGAAGTCATTCACCACCCGCAGCTCCCGGACTACACGAGCTGCGGTTTGGTAGCTGCTGTCCTCCCAGTGGCCTTGGTCATTGATGATGAGCCCCGCGTCCAGGTCGTGTATCCTTGAGAGCTTTTTGAACGATGGTGTGAGGGAGCTCGCCAACGTCTCGGTCGCGAGAGCGGCGTTCATAGTGTCCACTAATGACTTATGGGGCGGGTCCTCGTCCTCCCTCTCCTACAAGTCTACTGTCCGCACCATGTCTTGATTGAGCCCGAGGGTCGGGGTCTAAAAGCTCTAGAGTCACCAGCCGATCACTCAAGTACTACAGGTGACGGCCGAAGACCGGGACTGTCGCCTTCGACAGCTCCTTGTCAGGGTAGGTGCAGAACGAGTTCACGAAGGTCAGGTCCAGAGCCGGCGCAGTGACAGTAGAGTCTCAGACCAGGCGGCGGCAGCGGCGGCGAACTTGCAGGCAACGAACAGCGCACAGCGTCTGATGACCTGGGCCTCGGCCGCCGTCAGCCGGAGCCGCTCCCTGAAGAGGAAGGCATCCACAGTGCGGATGGTCTTTGCCATCCACCTAACTCAGTGGAGAACTCTGAGGCGGAGAAACGGATGCCGTGCTTGGAACAACTCCACCGAGAGCAATTACGCAGAGCTCCAGAAGTTTTCGGTAGTCTTCCCGGAGCTAGGCATAGTCCAGCGCTGGAAGCGATGGAAGCTGACCAGCAGCTCGTCCCACTCCGGAACGTCGTCGACGACGAACGCCACCGGTGTGATCCTGTCAATGAAGTATGAACTCCCACCCGCCTTTGAACCTCTTGAACAGCCGGATGTAGAGGCCGCTCGAGATTCTAGGGCAGGTGGAGAAGGCCTTCTCTAGAACCAGCACGTGGTGCCGGCAGGCCAGCTGGAGGACGGGCCGATCCAGCTTCTGCTCGATGAGGGGCGAGGGCTAAAGCCCCGTTCACCAGCATGCTGTTCGCCGTCGTGGCGTCGAAGCAAAAGGCCGCAGTTCCGCTTCTCCCGTTCCTAGTCCCCCAGCGCTGTGAGCATGGTCTCCTGTGCTTGGATGGAGGGGAGTTTGGGAACGGCGAGGATCTTGGCCACCCCAATCCCTCCCCCTCCCCATCACCAGGACCTAGAATCGGTCGACGCTCCTTCTGTCGCGGCTCAGGATTCGCGGTTCAGCCGGAGTCGTACCCTAAGTTCCGTGCCG
Source organism: Amphibalanus amphitrite (assembly GCF_019059575.1). Classification (NCBI taxonomy): domain Eukaryota; kingdom Metazoa; phylum Arthropoda; class Thecostraca; order Balanomorpha; family Balanidae; genus Amphibalanus; species Amphibalanus amphitrite. The sequence continues at coordinate 47,159 of NW_024883758.1, forward strand.
CAGTTGATAACAGGTTCACGTGTTCTTCACACATTCTTCACACGGTTGGGCAGTTTGACCCGGTCGAGTCCAGTTCACTGTTCACACACACACACACACACACACACACACACACACACACACCACACACACACACACACACACACACACACACACACACACACCACACACACACACACACACACACACATACTTGTAAAGTGTGAATTATGAGGACACCGCACGTAGGCCATATTCGAGGACACATCGAAGACTGCGTTTGGATTGACTCCTAATTTCATATGAATCATTGGCACAGTATCTGATATTACTATTGACTGTTGTTAGCTTTGGCCCATTTGAACTGGTGTTATGTGACGTTGACCATCCGAGGACAATAGGATCAGGACAGTGTGTGGTCGTCATACAGATAGGCGAGATCAGAGGACATGTGTGGATCGTCCATACAGTACATGGTTTCTGAGAACAGAATGCGGAGTTGCCAGACAAGACATGATTTCAGGGGAATCACAAAATTTATACTCGCGGGATGACATGTCACGGATAAGGTAGCGGTAATCGAATATTAACCTCGCCGGCCGAAGGGAGGCCGCCCAAAAG
>NW_024883759.1:0-44835 GCF_019059575.1 Amphibalanus amphitrite
AGAGAGACCAGAGAGAGAGAGAGAGAGAGAGAGAGAGAGAGAGAGGAGAGAGAGAGAGAGAGGAGAGACAGAGATACAGAGAGAGACAGAGAGACAGAGAGAGAGCGAGAGAGACAGAGAGAGCAGAGAGAGAGACAGAGAGACGAGAGACAGAGAGAGACAGACAGAGAGAGACGAGAGAGACAGAGAGAGAGACAGAGAGAGACAGAGACAGAGACGGGCAAGAATGAACGACTAATGTTTTTGTACAGCCCTCAGCCACTGCGTGGTAGGTATTCTTTTTTCGAAAAAAGCCGATAATAACTGAAAGGCAATGATATCAGTCGGTCGGTAACCATTGCACATCGATGCGTCATGCTTCACTCCTTGGATTGGGTCCATCTCTGAACAAATGTACGCCTAGTGTGACATTTTTTACCCACATTTTTTGACCCACCCCACATTTTTGAACCGATTCTTCTAAAAATTGGTATGTAGGTGCACATAGACCACTTCTCTGACATATATTCCGTTTTTTTTCGATAAGCTCAAAATTTTGGATTTTATAAATATTTTCCCAAAAACGTCAGGTTTTTGAAGAAAAATTGGGCCAAAGCCTATAAACTTCAAAAAAACGAGATAGCCATTTGATAGACAAAGTATGTAGAATCACGTATAACCTTTTTTTGTATTTCAGTTGAGACAAGTATAATAACACGGAACAAAAATGATAGACGAACGCGTTTCGGCTAAATCACCGTCATCAGCGTCTAAAAGGAGAACAAGAGGCACACATCGAGCAAATATCAGAGTTCAATCGTTTTGATTTTTACATACACTTTTAAACAAGCATGTGACAATGTGGTTACATTTCCTTTGACAAAGAGAAAATATCCTAAAAGAATCCTAAGAGAATAGCCACATTGTACAGTCAACAACAAAAACCAAGAAAAAAGACGAACGATACATCACGATGCCGAACTCGATCACGGCCACAACGATTGCGAAAGAACTCGAGACTATAGGTTTAAAAGTGTCATTTACTTCGGGTAAAAAGGTGGGTGACATGCTATCAAGAAATAGAGAAAGTAACAAAAAGGATAATGGCAACAGCGTTGTATATCAGGTTCCATGCGGGTCTTGCAATAAGAAATACATCGGGGAGACGGGAAGGGGTATTGGAACGAGATTAAAAGAGCACAGACGTGACCTACGAAATAACATGCAACACAGTGCGTTTGTTCTACATGCTCAGAACTCAAACCATCTCCCATACTGGGACGGGGCAAAGGTACTCACGTCATGTACCGGGCTTCTCAAAAAAGTTAGACGGATTTCTTTTGCGAACAGAGGACCCCTAATAACATTTAAGCAAAATCAATGCACGTGGAAAAACGGAGAATTTTTCGTAGATTTATATGACACCATGGTTTGAGCTTAAAAAATGAAGCCGTGGTCTTAGGAAGTAAAAGCAAAACTCGTGAAATTATGCTTTCCCAGACTAAGTCGGTCGGCTCGACACCACGGAAGATCCGCAAGCACTTTAGGGCAAAGAGAGCAACATCTTGAAACAAAATTTTCCACATTATTGACAAGTTTCTGGCTCGAGGAAGTGTAACAATAGGTTCACGCAATTCAAGGAACACAGCAGCGGCCATAAACCCAATCAAAGGCTCACGGCGAACACCACTCGTGTGAGAGATGCGCTACTCAGACTGTCAATGGTCAGCGATATCGGGTGGCTCTGGCGACGTTTTGGAGGGTTCTGCAATATCAGGATGAGCAGAGATCCGGAAACGCTTAAGATCCAATGGTTCCAGCAAGACGGTGCCACGCCAATACCGCTGAAGAAAACCGGGAGGGGCTGTGGGAGCGCTTCGGGCAGCGCGTGATCTCGAGGTTCGAGACACGCCCGTGGTCGGTGAATTCTCCGAACGTAACCCCACCGGAATTTTTCCTATAGGACCACCTCAAGTTCTAGGTGTACCGAAACCACCCAAAAAGTTCCGAAGATCATAAGGATGCAGTGAAGTCAGCGGTGTGCCGTCTGCAGCTTTCCGTGGGTCGTGCTGCAGCAGAGGACGCGCTGCGCCGGGCTAAACTGTGCATCGGGCAAAAAGGGAATCATCTCGAACATGACCTCGACGCGGCTCAGAAAGGCGACTGCCGAGGATCGAAATCCCCTCAAACGAAATGTCTTTGATGAGGCTTTTAGGTGATACCCAATTATGTTTTGTTACATTGATACACCCTTCAATACGTTAGTTATAAAATCGTCCAACTTTTTTGAGAAGCCCGGGTAATCGCGACAACAGAAAAGCTACTGAAGCGGCGTTTATTGCTACGAGTGATACCATTAATGTCAGGGTTGGTTTCATGAAGTGGGCAAAAGCAGCGGCGTTGTTTGGCATTTTAAACATACACATATGAATTGTGCAACACCTGTGTAAACTGTACAATGTGGCTATTCTCTTAGGATTCTTTTAGGATATTTTCTCTTTGTCAAAGGAAATGTAACCACATTGTCACATGCTTGTTTAAAAGTGTATGTAAAAATCAAAACGATTGAACTCTGATATTTGCTCGATGTGTGCCTCTTGTTCTCCTTTTAGACGCTGATGACGGTGATTTAGCCGAAACGCGTTCGTCTATCATTTTTGTTCCGTGTTATTATAACCTTTTTTGTTACGTCTTGATTCCTTTAACCCGCGCCGGGGCGGGGATGTTTGAACACTGTTGTAACGCAGAGGCTCCGTTCCAGACTGTGTATTTGCGGCCGGTCACGGGGCTCACAGACACAGCGCCTGAGGCGACCAATCAGGCGTCCGCTGGCCGGCGCTGCCTGCGCCGGCATGGTGCACTGGGACCAGAGCAGCGGCCCGGGCACAGCAGCATTGTGCACCACAACACTCCTCCCCCCTGGTTACAAAACCATCACCGTAACAAGAACATAACCGAAGAAAACACTTCTGCGAAAACCGAGTCATACACACGTGCCCATCAATATCGATCCGGAGCTCGCAAGGTCGCGCGATTCCTCAGATTGTACCCGTGGTGGCCGGTGGAGCCACCCGGCGTGCCAGTGGATGGTACGACGGGGAGAGCTGGTCTCGACTCCCCGGGTCCATTGGAGCAGCTGTCAGTGACGGGCTGCGGCCGGTGTGACGGACCGGAGCTGGGCACGGGAGCAGCGGCCGGCACCGGTGCGGGATCCGGCGGGGCTCCGGTGGCCGGCACGGCTGGAACCGGTGCGGCCGACACGGGAACCAGGAGTGGACGTGGCACGGGTGGCATCACGGGCTCCACGGGGCTGGAAGGAAACACAACGTTTGAAGAAGTCGGCACAGTATGCTCGCTATACCGTCTCCTGACAACATCAGCATGTCGGACAACAATCCTACCGTCTGCGAGTTCGATAGTGAATTTCACACCGTTCACACCAAGCACGACACCAGGCACCCAGCGACACCGTTCGACCCCCCGCAAACGATCCACAGCCGAGACATACACTTTGTCCCCGATCGACAGGTCACGCTCACATGCCCCCCTATCACGGTACTCTTTTTGCTCGGACTGTCTGTCACGGATGTGCTGACTCAAGTCGGGGCTAACTGCACTCAGGTGAGTACGGGGTTGTCTACCCAGAAACAGCTCCGCCGGAGAGCGTAAGGTCAGCGTATGAGGTGTAGTCCGGTAATGTAACAAAAACCGGGCCACTTTGGTCTCAACAGATCCAGTAACCTGCTTGTAAAAACCATTTTTAAAAGTTTGCACCGCCCGTTCTGCGAGACCGTTCGATTTGGGTGACATGCATGGGCTAGTGAGATGTCTGATGCCATTCGTGTGACAAAACAGCTCAAATTGTCGGGACACAAACGCCTGGGCATTGTCGGTCACGATCACATTCGGCAGACCCCAGCTGGCAAATGACATCCGCAATTTATCAATCGTTGTTTCGGAGTCAGATGCACGAGTCGGATACACATCTAACCACTTAGAATGCGCGTCGATCAGGATCAAGAACATTCGACCATTTGCCTCACAGTAATCGATGTGCACTCTCTCCCATGGCCGTGATGGCCATCGCCAGGGGTGCAGAGGCGCCTCGGGGGCTCTGCCCTTCAGCTGCTGACATTTCCCACATCCACGGACAACATCGCGAATATCATCATCCATCTTAGGCCACCAAACGTACATCCGGGCTAACATTTTTGAGCGACTTTCCCCAGGGTGACCCTCATGTAAGAGCTTGAGCAGACTCTGTCTGCCTTGAGGCGGTATTACGACTCGTGAGCCCCACAAAACACAGCCCTCTTGGATGCTAAGTTCGCCCATACGGCTCTTGTACGGCTGAAACTCGGGGCCCAAATCAACCACTGATTCCCAGCCGCCGTCCCGCACACATCTATGAACCGCCGAGAGGATCGGATCCCGAGAGGTCCACAACCTGATCTGAGCCGCAGTTACCGGTGACGCATCCAAAAATTCTAACAAGTGAACCATCTCAGCCGGCACTGGCACGCTGGCAGGCGGGGAGCCCGCTGTGGGAAGCCGGCTGAGCGCGTCACAGTGCCCCTGTTTGGAGCCGGGCCGGTACTCCAGCCTGTAATCGTAGGCTCCGAGTAACAGAGCCCATCGAACCATACGTGGTGACGTCATTAACGGCAGGGGCTTCTGTTCTCCCAAAATCCCAAGTAGAGGCTTATGGTCGGTCTGAATCGTGAATGTACGGCCTGCTAAGAAGTAATGGAACTTTTTAACACCCGTCACTATCGCTAGCGCCTCCCGATCAGTCTGCGAATACCGCGACTCTGTATCACTCAACGACCGCGAGTAATATGCGATAGGACGTTCCCCATCTCGGGTGAGCTGACTCAGCACGCAGCCCACACCGACGGGGCCCGCGTCGCAGGCCACTACTACCGGCAAAGCTGGGTCAAAATGAGCCAAAACGGGCGGTCTGATCAGCATGTCCTTAGCAGCGCAGAAAGAGGCGCTTTCGGTCTCGGTCCACTGCCATTTTTGATCCTTGCGCAGCAATCGGTACAAAGGAGCTAGGGTGCTGGCCAAGTTCTTAAGGAACTTTGCATAGTAATTTATCAGTCCTAGCCAACGGCGCAGCTCACTGACATTCCGCGGTTCCGGAGCCTCCCGAATGGTCGCCGTTTTTTCATCCGTAGTCTCGATCCCCTTACTACTAATCCTGAGTCCCAGATACGTCATGCTTCCTACGCCAAACCTACATTTCTCGCGGTTGACACGAAGGCCGGCCTCATTCAAACGCCCGAGGACGACCCGCAGAGTGGAGTCGTGGCTTTCCTCGGTGGCACCCGCTACTACTAGATCGTCTAGAAATACCCCCACCCCGGGTATATCTGCTAACAACGTCTCGAGTGTACGCTGAAACAGTGACACCGCAGAGGCGTACCCAAAGGTGAGTCGCAGCGGTCTCAGCAGTCCCCGAGGGGTGTTCACAGTCAAGTACTCACGGGACCTCTCATCCAGAACCAGCTGGTTATAGGCGCTCTTTAAATCGATCTTAGAAAACACCTGACAACCAGACAACTTTGAGAAGAGCTCCTCAACACGAGGTAAGGGGTACTGGTCTACCTTCGCAGCCCGGTTAACAGTCAGTCGGTAGTCCCCACAAATACGAATTTTCCCGTCAGTCTTGGGAACGACCACCAGGGGAGCAGCCCACTTACTGTGGCGGACGGGTTCCCAGAGTCCATGCTGTATCTCCTTCTCCAGCTGCGCGTCCACGGCCTCCCGGTAAGCCAGAGGAACCGCCCTCGGCTTGAAGAAGCGCGGCTGCACATCTGGATCCACGTCAATGGTGACCTCGCCACCACGAAAACAGCCGAGCTCATCACGGAACACATCTGGAAACTCATCGAGTACCGGCTGCACACGAGACGCGGACGAAACACGACACACTGTGGGCCAATCCAGTCGGATCTGACTCAGCCAGTTTCGGCCAAACAAACACGGCCCACTTCCCTTCACGATGATAAGTGGCAGCCTGGCAGCCTGGCCACCGTGCTCGACATTCACCGTTACCTGTCCGCACACCGATAGCTGTTCGCCGCTGTAGGTCTTCAGCGTGACGTTGCACGGCTCCAGGCTCGGGCCGCCGCTCGGCCAGAGCTGACGGAGCACGGAGTCGGAGCAGACGGACACCGCCGCCCCCGTATCCAGCTCCATGTCCACTGTCTTTCCATCAAGCACCACGCTCACCATCAGCGGCGGTCGTCGCTCACTCTCGGGCCGCACACTAAACATCGCGTAGGCCTCATCGATCGCCTCATCACTCGCGGGAGCCGCCACCTCTCGGCGCGACAGCTCGGCACTCTCATCACCGCACTGCATCACGGACGCCGACTGTGGATCCTCGGCCGACAGCTGGCGCAGCTGATGCTGACTCCCCCGTCCGCAGGCCACTCGGATGTGGCCGCGCTGGCCACAGGCGAAGCACCGCCGGCCCCGGAACGGGCACGCTGACTGAAGATGATCTCGAAGACATCGGGGGCACTCCGTCGAGCCTCCACCTCGAACATCTCGCCGCTGCTGAGGAGGGCCAGCGGCCGTCGCAGGGCGCGGCGGGCCTCGCCGCGCCCCCAACTCGCCGCCGGCACCTCCGGCACGTCGCTCGGCGGCGCGCTCCACCCGCTGCACGATCGAGTCGCCGGGCGCGCCGACTTCGTGCCCGCTGAGCTCTGCGGCACTAGCGGCAGCAGACTCGTGAGCCTGCGCCAGCTCCACCGCCAGTGGTAGCGTCAGATGCGGCTCACTCAGTAAGCGCGACTGCAGCCGCTCGTTCCTGATGCCGCAAACCAGGCGGTCTCGTAGCATCTCCTCCAAGATACCGGCAGAAAACTGGCAAGGCTTAGCCAGCTTCCGCAACCGCGCCAGAAACGCGCTGACTCCTTCCTGGGCCCCTCTGCAGCACGAGTGGAAACGGAATCGAGCCACGATCACCGAAGCCTGGGGCTCAAAATGAGCTTCCAGCACATCCACGAGGTGAGTGTAGGTGCAGTCACTCACGGCTGTCGGGGCCACCAGGTCTTCCAACAGACCGAACGTTCTTGCTCCGACGACACTGAGGAAAACGGCACGCCTCTTGCCTTGCTGATCCTCACCAGTGATGCCGTTAGCAATGAAATATTGCTCGAGTCTTCTGGCGTAGGATCCAAACGATTCAACTCCCGGGTCAAACTCTGGCGCCTTCCCAACACACGCCATCTCCCCACGCGGTTCGAATCGCCTCGTCGCCAATGTTGTAACGCAGAGGCTCCGTTCCAGACTGTGTATTTGCGGCCGGTCACGGGGCTCACAGACACAGCGCCTGAGGCGACCAATCAGGCGTCCGCTGGCCGGCGCTGCCTGCGCCGGCATGGTGCACTGGGACCAGAGCAGCGGCCCGGGCACAGCAGCATTGTGCACCACAACAAACACCCCCTGCGGTTTTTCGCAGATATCTCAAAAACGTCGGCGCGGAGCGCCACCGTTTTTGGTACACCTGTTTGTACATTTTTTCCGCACATATTGTGAAAATTTCAGACCCAGGTCGCCTTAGGTCAGGTCACCAGGTCACGCCAAATGACCTCACCTCAGAAAAAAAATAAGAATGCTCGTCATTGCTACACCGATTGATCGATTGCCTTGAAACTTTCAGCGATTGATAAGAGCAACATTATCTATAAAATGTTTATCTCGGAATTTTGATATCGGTGACCTAAGGTCAGGTCAATTTTGCGGCTTCTCCATTATAAGTCAATAAGAGAAAATTGAAAAGCGTCTGTTTTACACGATCGCTATTCTAGACACTCGTCACTCTCAAACATCGAGATGTAGGTAAAATAGACATACTGAACCGGAAAATGGCAACTGTGACCCCTTGTTATGTCCCCGAGGTCATGTCAGGTCACGAACAGAATCTAACAGTTTTTCGCTAATAACTTCTGATAGAGGCGTGCTAGAGCGTTGAAAACGCTTAGGTGTGTTCGGCTCGACGTTGCAGATCGACTGATATGCAACGTGACCTTTTCCGGTCAGGTCAGGTCTCCTATGTTCCTTTAATCTTTTGTCCATGCCTCTACCTGTTTCACCTATATATGATTTTTCACAATGCCCACAGGGTACCTGATATACAACGCTAAGATCTACATTCTTACTTATTTTCTTTTGCGTGAGCTCTCCTATTTTTCTGCCAGAAGTCAATGCGACTTTGACGCCTGTCGTTTCAAGTTCTTTCGCGATGTTTTCGGCTGCTTTTGAGTTCGGTAAAGAAATATATCTTATGTCGTTCTTTCGTTTCGCTTCAGCTTTTGCTCTGTTTCGAATGTTCAACGCTTTTTTCTTGAGACGAATGAGATAGCCTTTGGGATATTTAAGCTTCATGAAACTGGAAAAGATGTGCTCAATTTCTTCAGCAAGATACTCCTCAATAAATTACTAGAATACAGGTTTACGCGATAACTGTATGTTTTGATATGTATGATTAACGGATGCATTAGTTTGGGTGTAGAAACTTGCATTTTTATTGGTATTATTTGTGAAGAACTGGGTAACTGCTTTTAATTGAACTGTAAAGTATGATGGTGATGCATGCGAGTTGTTCGAGCCCTTTGTAAATTAGGATCTTACTCAATTCAACCATACCCCACCCTACCCTACCCTACCCTACCCTACCCTACCCCTACCCTACCCTACCCTACCCTACCCTACCCTACCCTTACACTACCCTACCCCTACACCTACACTACCCTACCCTACCCAACCCTACCCCTACCCTACCCTACCCTACCCTACCCAGCCCTACCCCTAGTCCCTACCCTACCCTACCCTACCCTACCCTACCCTACCCTACACTACACTACACTACCACCGACAGTCCAAGTTTCAGCTAAATCTGCCCAGAAACGGCTGAGATATTGCAAAAACAAATTAATTGTATTTACTGGCGAATCCTCTTGGCGAGCGGTGCCTTGTGTCGGCCTTCGTTGTCAAAGGTCAACGACCTCCCGGCTCTGATGTTTTTCACTCAGTTTTTTAAGGGAACAACTGAGCCTAAAGCGCGTGCTCTCTGCTCAGCGCCGGCCGCGCCCAGCCTGGGGCAGAGATTCACGCGCTGACGCCGCACCCCTGGTCCGATTGCGCCCATCTTTTGATACGATGGTCAGCCCCACCCAAAGTTTGTGGCCACTAAATTTCATGTCGATACGCGGCGCCGTTCCGGCGCTTTAAGACACATAAGGCATGACACAGCGATGATGACAACTTATAATTTATTAAGAAAAAAAAATCATATATAGGTGAAACAGGTAGAGGCATGGACAAAAGATTAACCCGCGAGTTGCTGGGGGGGGCGTTAAACGCCCCCACTTTTTTCGCCGGACCATTGCATAAAAACGGCGCGCCGCAGGCGCGCCAAATTTTGTGTACCTGTAGGGAATTGATTGGAGTTTATTGTGACAAAGTTTCAAAAAAATCGGTCGGAAAATTTTTGAGATATCGAGGTTTTAGTGACGTCATGATTTCTGAGTTTTCGACCAAAAACGGCATATGTTCAAAAAATCATATAAAATCACAGAATAGACATACAGACATGCCGTAAACGCCATTAGACTGCCAATACCATGATCAATCAAATGGCTATCTTCGATTATTGATTATCGTTCCGCATTTTCCATAATCTTGAACTGAATCTTGGCAATTTTTCGTGACTTCTTCACGACCATGATACATGAATTTCTTAAATTGAACTTTTTGAGCCAAACACGTACACATATGATAAAATGAATGTCACCATCGTGTTCTACGCCCCAAATTACCTATAAAACATGTGTCACAGGCTGCGAATATCAGTTTTGATTTTCGGGGATATGTGCCTACCCGGTTGACCTGACCTTGACCCTGACCTATGCTTGACTGACCCCTACATGGAGCTGACACTCTCGTAGGCCTTATAAGATGAATTGTGCACCGTTTTGACAGAGTTTATGGCGAGAGGCGCCCATTGCGAAGTCCTGAAGTCCATGCTACTGGAAGCCCGATTTCAGGTGTTTGACCTGACCTTGACCCGACCTGTGACCTCAAAATTCAACTTTAAAGTACTCATCTGAAGCGTCTCGTCGCGCTCTTTCGTTTGCCGCCTCGTGCGTTTAATTTGTCAGGCTACATAGCCACCCCACAGCAGTGCATGTCCAGTCCACTCACAAATGCCAGTGTCAGGGCATTCAGTTATATCAAATAGGTAGCAGGTGGCAGCCGGGGAAGCAACAGAACGGTCCATCCAGATAGGTACCCCGGTTTGCTGAGTATTTTACTTGCTCTTATTTTTATTTAGATAATAGATAAAAAAACAAAACAAAATAAACTCATTACCTAATGAAGCTCAGGCTGGAGCAAAAGCATAGGCAGGTACCTATGTCAAATTAGAATGAAAATTTTAAATCAACCTGACCTAGCCTGACCTGACCATAACCACCTTACTTTGCCTAACAACTTAATAAACATCAGTATACACCAAGTCGTAAAACTAGTTCCATTAAGCCCTGGATAACTCCTGCTATATTGAGCTCGATACAGCATAGATGTAGTCTCTTCAAGGCCAAATTAAAAGAGCCTACAATTGAAAACAAAAATAGATACAACAAATACAGAAACATATTGAATAATGTGATCCGCAAAGCAAAGCAAAAGTTCATAGAAGAGGAACTTGAGAAACACAAATATGAAAGCAAAAAAATGTGGGATACTATGATGAAATATACTGTTGGCAAAGAAACCAAAAACAATTACCCCTCTTCTTTCCAACATAATAACACAGTTATTGAAAAAGAATCTGAAATAGCTGAAAATTTCAATGCTTTCTTTAGTTCCATTGGAAAGAAGATCCAACAGGGACTTGGAAGAGACAGTGATCACTCGCATTCAATTATTGAAAGCTGCAGAAATAACACGAGAATTGTCCAACCAATTAGTAGAGAAGAGCTTATCAGTATCATTAAAGGTATGAAGAATGTAGGATCTGGTTATGATGGCATTAATGCTAAATTATTCAAATTGACATACACAACAATATTAGAGGATCTTGTTCACTTCTACAACCTATGTCTCAGCTCTGGTACATTCCCATCATTGCTAAAAATTGCAGTGATTAATCCAATTTATAAATCAGGTAATAGAACGCATATGAATAACTACCGCCCCATTAGTATTCTTCCCTACATGTCTAAAATACTCGAAAAAGTAATTTATACCAGGGTTGCAGCACACCTAGAAAAAAAACAATATACTTAGTTCAGATCAATTTGGTTTCAGACCGGGACACTCAACTTACATGCCCATCGTTCTGCTGCAGAACATGGTGCTGGAGGGCTTTGAGCAAAACATGATTTCTTGTGGCATATTTTTAGATTTAAAAAAGGCTTTTGACACAGTAGACCACTCAATTTCATGCAACAAACTCAAAGCATATGGCATCACAGACAAACTCTTTTCAATTATTAGCTCCTTCTTAACAAGCAGATATCAAAGTGTCAAATTCAACAATACCATGTCTGGCCTGCAAAGAATAGCAGTGGGCGTGCCCCAAGGCTCTATCCTTGGCCCACTCATTTTTATTCTTTTTATTAATGATTTCCCTAATATTTCTACCAAATTCAAACCTTTGCTTTATGCAGATGACACAACATTGGTATTTCAAGGAAAAAGCTATGCTGAATTGCAGTCTACATTAAATAAGGAAGTTCCCAAAATTTGCAAATGGCTCCATACAAATAAATTAGCTCTGAACACGGATAAAACTTCTTTCCAGATATACAGCAATCAGAAAGATAAAGCCACCATTAATATCCAAATGAATGGAATTACAATTAAAGAAACACAAACAGTGAAATACCTTGGTGTATTAATCGATAATGACCTCAAATGGAAAAGTCACATCAATTGCACTTCAAACATCATAAGCCGGAATATTGGTATAATTGGTCGCTCCAGGCATTTTCTAAACAGAAAGCATAGACTTCTTTTATATAACGCTTTGGTTCTACCATACCTTAACTACTGCTGTCTCCTTTGGGGTTACTCATCAAAAACGCATATGCTTAAACTAGTCACCCTTCAAAAAAAGATTATCAGAATTATTGATGATCAGCCCAGGCTGGCTCACAGTAGTCCAATTTTTGCCAAACTAAAGCTACTCAAACTAGAAGACATTGCCCAACAGCAAACCATATCACTCATGTATAATATAATCCATCTGAGATCAGCATTACCCATCATTTCCCTCTTCCAGCCAGCCCAACCCGGTAATAGAGAAAGCAGAAACACAAAACATTTTATGGAGCCATTTACAAGCAAATTATACCGCACCCAGACGTTAGCCTGGATTGGTCCGCGAATTTGGAACTCAATGATTGCAACGCATTTCCCATCCATTAGAGCTGAACCTGTATCAAAAAGAACAATAAAAGAAACATCGAAGCAGCTTATGATAGCTGAATACTAACTCCATAGCAATTATAGGTCTATTGGGATGTGGACAGGATGCTGTGAACGACTTACGGAGGAATGAATGCACGCATACAGGGTAACCGCGTAAGCTAATTAACGTAAAAGCGGGCTCCGCCGGCCTGTGGCGGAGCCCTGCGTTGCCGAGCATTGGGCCCCCGCCCCTATGACCCATCCGGGCCAACCTGGGTACCGGTCCCACTTGAAAGGGACCGGTCGGCCGTCCGGGCGGGCGGGGCGCCGGCCTGTCGGGTCGGGTCGGCGCTCCCCTCGCCCGGGCGGTGGTTAGGGGGCACCCTCGGGAAAGATGTTTTTCCGGGGGTGCGGGCGGGGGCTCGCGGCCCGCCTGGCCGTCAAACATTAAAAATTACTGTAGGATAGTAGTTCTCTTGCCCGTCTTTCCTTCCCAACTGTATTCCTTTCCGTCTTTTTTCCTCTCTCGTTGATGTTACCTCTCATTTTCGTTATATTGCATTATTTTCTACTCCAACCACCTCGGAACTGGCCTCTGTGGGCTGTCTGACGACAAGCTCTGCTTAGTTGGACAGCTTTACAGAGGCTCAGTGAATGACCTTGCTTGAATTTGACCAGAAATGTTACCTACGACCATCCACCATGTATGTATGAGTGCTCCCTCTAATCCCTTCCTCCCACTAACAATACCCTGTGTAAGTGTGCATCAGTGGGTGTTCCTGGCGTAGAAGGGCAGTCACCAACTGTTTTCAGTTGTGACCACTTTGCTTCTCTTAAGCTACTATATTAACAGCATGCATTCTCCACTGATATTACTCTCGTTTTTTGCTTTTTTTTTGTTTTTTCCTTACTCTTAGCTGGGAGTGCCGCGACTTATCATTTTAAGTTCACTGGTGTTAACGTAAGGTTCTGTGTGTCGCTGGGATAGAGGGAGGGGGCACTCCTGGTCACCTGTTCATGGGTGGCGGTGTAGAAAAAAAAAATCTATCTTGTGTTGTGTTCTTGTCCCTTATGTCTCATAGCCAAGGCCAAGGGTGGGGATTTTCCAGGGAAGTTCGGGGGGCAAAAAGTCGTCAAACCTACAATGTCCGATTGTTAATCTAGATAAAGTGCAACACTGAATCAATTCTTTTAATGAAAAAATAATATTTTGCATCACAAAGGCATTTCAAAGTTCCTCAATGCGAACAAGATTGGTTTGCTAAGCAACTACCCAGCTAACAATTTGCCGTTGTTACAACGTCGTTTAAACGTTGTCAAATGGTTACCACAACGTCCCGATTTATCGTTGTGACAACGTAATTTTGTAGACTCCAGACAACGGCGTGACAACGTCATCCGACCATGCATTTGAATGTCATCACAACGTTTCTGTAACGTGGCCGTGACGTCCCAAAACTGTTCTTACAACGTCCCGCCAACGTTATGAAATGTTTTCTGTAACGTACCAACAGTGTTTCTGGAACGTTGTCACCACGTTTCCGCAACGTGACTACAAGGAGTATAGAACGCTTTGGCAACGTCTCTGCGACGTTTTTATCAGAACCGAGGTCATCAATGGTCAATGACCCGACCTGACCTTCAGGTGACCTTGACACCCACACAACTGCATGGGACCAGCAGTAGTCACATGTTTGAACGCCTGAAACCACGAAAAGACTGCAAACACACGGCTAATGCGAGCCGGCATATGCCGAATCGCGATTCGGGCCAAACATGGTCACGAGAAACAGGTCACAGGTCAACGGTCACTTGGGTCAGGGTCATGAAATTTTGAGGGTGGGTGTAAAATTGATAAATTCGAGGGTATTGCAAGTTTCGTCGCGATCGGACGTTTTTTACTCGAGTTATTCACGAAAAACCGAAGGGTCCGTTCAACCACTCCCCCTATACTGGCGAGTGTTAAAAAAAAAAACACACAACCTAAATGGCAAAAATATGCACATGCGACAACCTATACTGAAAAAACGTGCATCATTTTTTAACGTAGCCGACAAATTGTAATTACCCCAAGTTCAGGCAGATGTATGTTGGAAAATGCCCTATGTGAAACACACTACGGCGGAAATAAAATACCCTACGGCGCACACTGGTCGGAAACGCTCCAGCGAGAGGCCAGCGGCCTTTCCGCAAAAGTTTTTTGCTTGTTATTCCACAACTAGTGAAGCAAACTTCATAAAACTTTACATACCTTCTCTGTCATATGTAAGCTATCATTTGGATGTCAAGCACTAAATATATGACGTGAATCTGTTAAGTTATGACGTCATAACTGAGTATAATACAGGATCTAGCACCACTTTAAGTCAACAAGGGAAATTGGGAGCTGCTATTCGGGCACCGGGAATGGTTTCATGCACTCCTTGCAAGGTCCAGTGCTTCACTTTAGCATTGTTGACTTTGCGTGACGTCATTTATGACGTCACTAAGGCCATATAAGTTTTTCGTCAATAACTCCTGATCAGATGGAGCTAGAGAGTCGGGAAAGCCACCATTGGACTCAGGAAGACCTGCCGAATCGAATGATATGCGACATGACCTCCTTCAACCATTTTCGTGACCTGAGGGGCTCCGACCTGACCTTGACCAGAGGTTAACACCTTAAGTTGACTTCACCCGAACACCAAGTATAGCATTCAACGCGCCTGAGCTAGACAAACACGATGATGCCAAAATCGCGGCAGTGCGACCATTTTTGGCAAAGTAATTTACCTAAAACCGAGCCCGTGCCTTGTGGCACTTACCTGACCTAAGAGGCCACTGGCTGACCTAAGACCTTAAAATCGGGTAGTACCTAATTGTTGCGTCTTATAACGGCACACAAGCTCGTTTTTTTCCGCGAGGCTCTAGCTCAATTAGAGGCGAAACGGCGAGGGAGTTGTACCAACCCTCCCCGGTCAATATAGAAAACCAATCGGTCCGGCCAGGGTTAAATACCGGAATTGTGATCTAATGTAAAAAGACGGCCCAAGGTAACCTGACGTCACTGACAGGAGTCCTATATTTGCAGCGTCTTATATTCACGAAGGTTTCAATTTCCACTTTCTTCAGCCGAGTGATGGCTGTCAATAGCAAGGCTCTCTAAATGCAAGCCGTAATCGCCACGCAATATGTGGAAGGCTTTTGATGTCAATGCATACATAAATGCATACATAAAATGCGCTTTTCACAAAATTCATAAACTCAAGCGCATCTGTTTTTAATACCAGTCAACTACGCATGGATGCGTGCAGGCCACACAGGTCAGCGTAAGCCGGGCGCGGCGGCCGAGCCGAAACTGGGGCGGGGTGGGCGGTACTTGGGTAGGAAGAGCGGCTCCTGCAAATTTTGCGCAAATATGCGCAGTTAGCTTTTATGTTGCCCTGGTGTAAATTTAAATCCTGCTTCATCTCACAAAAATATCAGAGTGGAACTAGATGGGACTACCTGTTGTTTCCTTACCTAAACTTAGCAGTTATATTCCAGAATCACTGTAGGAGAGCCTTCATAAAAAAGCTACAGTAAATCTTAGTTAGGGAAAAAGTATACCAAAAATTTTGCACTGACCAGTCGGCAACTTCATAACAAACATTTTGATGCATAATATGTGGGATCTCAATTTGGTGTCTATCAGCAATAAGACTCTGAATATCCGGCTCAAGAAACCTCTTGCTCCGCGTCAGTTTCCGAGTTTTGGGATACCCCATCTTCGGGGGCTGATTACAGTTATTTTTGGTCACCCGGATTAGTTTTTTTGGCCTAAGTATAATAATTTGATCAATTTCAAATCGATCTATATAAAAAATAATCCGAAACTCCGGAATCGCCCGTGGCCTCTCGTGAGGGCGTTTCCGACCAGTGTGCGGCGGCGGGCGGAGCTCGGTTGCAATTTGTAAATACGCACCTTCACTAGGTACCTTGAGTCCTGTTTTGCTGTTGGGCAGCTGTAAGGTCATGTGACATCATCAAAGGTCACCAAAGGTTTTTTTGCCAATAGCTCCTTACAGGAACAAGATACAGCCGCGCGGATGGTCTCATTGTGTTCAGCTCGTCAAGACGCATCAATGATATACCTACATGATGACTTAGAGGTCACGTGACTTGAGGTCATTCTTTGACCGTGACCTTTCGAGGTCAACATATATATGGTTCCATGCGGATTGACGAGAGGATCACGATGGTGCCCTTAGTTTGTTCCTAGCTTGACAAATGCGAAAGTTATTCGAGAAACACTCCAAATCTAGCGCCGCCATTTTGACTTTTTTGACCCCTGTGACGTCATCTTTGACCTGACCTGAAAATGACCTGCGTAAAAATTGTAGACCTTGTCCGTGCGTACCCCATGTCATTTACCGCTTGTCGCTATCTTGCTTCGTTCTCGAGATCTCAGGGGGCGGTCATCCGCCCCCCCCCCTCCCCGTCGGTTCTAAGTTGGCGCAGACCCCCGTCGGTGCTTGGGTTAAGCCTATGGGTAATGGGAAAACATTCAATTCGGAAAATACTGGAGATATCCGCTTCGTTCTATCACTTTTGTGCTTTGAAACCACATACCAAACAGTATGTCACTTGGTGCTCTTTGTTTGGTTTACTTATCAATGGGTCAGGTCAAATGAGGTCAACTGAGGTCAAATGACGTTTGTGCCAATAACTTGTCACTCACATAATAAAGATATGGATACTTTCGATAGATTTCGAAGATATGTAAAGATACTTTCGAAATGGTATCATTGGGTTCCTCTTGAACAGCCGAGTCGAATAATATCGAGGGTTCCGAGCAAGACAACCCTAAGTGTTGTTTTTTGAATTTTACAGGAGAAACAAAAAACTGAATTCTAATTCTGTTTGTTGAGCCAGTGCAACGATACATCGCGTGTTGTGCAAGTAGGGAGCGCGCAATGTTATGACACCAAAAAATGTTATAAAATACTCACTGAGAGGGAATGCCAGGCACTTAAGTTCTTCTTGCTCACCAGAATGTCGACTCCGGCTACACAGTTCACATGCAAGAACAACCTAACCGTCGAAGCAAAGCACTAGCTTTGCGTCACTAAAGCTGTATTTATGGCTGTAAGTGTGGCCGAACACTGCTACGTGATGCACTGCACCATGAACTGCAACATTGAACTGCAACTGTAACATTGAACATCGAACTGCAACAAACGCTGCACTGCTACGCTCCCTGCGGTGTCCTTCCTCTCACTCTCACTCCTCTTCCTCCGGATCGTCGATGTCACCCTCCGGGAGAATGTCCTCCTGCCGCGCCGAGTGCGGCAAGCTCCTGTACTCCGCTTGGAACGGCTCCGGGATGTTCTCGTCGTCACAGAGCTTGATCAGGTCGCGGTACTTTTCCGCACTGATGGGCAGCCGCTTGCTGTAAAGCTGCTTTGGCTCGATGGCAGGCGACGTGTCGCCAGGGTATCGTCCTCGACCTCGCCCAGCCTGGATCCGGATGCTCTTCTCTTGGTTGTTGTAGTCTATCTCTACGTTGACCTCTGGTTCGCCACGAGTGATAGTCACCTTGCTCATGTTCTTTCAGGGCCCGCTTTCGGTGAGGCATCGGCGCTGGATCGACTGCCAATCCTTCCAGTAGGTGATTTGATGCTCCTTGACGTCGTATGGGGAAGGGTCGTGCCGGGCGGTCCGAATGACTGTGCGCCACTCACTCGGGGCGTAGACCAGGTGATGACGAATCCTGGCCTCGACCGCGGCATGCATCGAATCACAGGGGAGGTATGTGTGTCCTTTGAGCAAGAAGTTCAAGGTGATGTTCTCCAGGTTCTGGCACGACTGCAGCGCGAAGTAGAGGCTCACTATGACAGTTTTGTTCTTATTTTGTCCTGGGCAGTTATCGCAGAAGAGCTCCAGCGTCTTCACTCCTTCGTTCGCATCGTCAACGGCCTTGACATAGTCGTGGAGGATCGTGGCGATCTCTGCGCGGCCGCGCTTTCCATGCGTTTCATCCCACACATGGCAAAATCCGCGCCGGTTTCCAGTCTCGTACAAGGTGAAGTTGTAGACGGTTAACTTCCTGGCGTAGAAGAACAGCACGGATTCGCCGTGCGGTGTCGTCAGTACCTCCTCGAGGTCGAAACTGGTGCAACGGAAGCTGGGGTCCTCCCTTGCGCGTGTCATCGCCGCGTCGTGCCGAGACTTTGTCAGATGCTTCAGTGCGTCATGGGCGTCGTTCCTCTCTTGCTGGGCCCCTTCACCACCCATAAACGACACCCTGGATGCGCCCCTGAGTCCTGGCGAAGACGGTTAGGATGTTCTTGCCTGAACCCTAAGTGTCAAAAATGTCACTTAGGTTGTTCTTGCACTCTATATCTCAGCACAGGACGCACTCAGCGGTACGGCTGTTCTTGCATCCGACGCGGCTCGTCGAGCTGATTCGACTGGTATATTTACACTCAATTTCGAAAAAATGACACTTAGGGTTGTCTTGCTCGGAACCCTCGATATGCAACATTACGCATTTCGACTATTCTTAAGGCTTAAGTTGTACTTTAGATGTGCTTAACTTTTTAACAGGGACGGTGCCACAGGGGGGCAAGGGGGCAGCCGCCCCCCCCCCCGAACTCTGAACACTGGGGCCCTCTTTCAGCCAGCAGGTCAGGTATGGACGGAATACTCTCTGGCTGTGCAGAAAGAAGACTTCTGGGCAGAGCTGTAGAAATGACTTCAGGAGTGGGGAATCAAGCTAAAAGGGGCCTTCTCAAGGTGCCGCCGCCAAAATAAAACTTACGTGCTTTGGCCCATGTTTTTGGAAAAGGGCCCAATTTAGCAAACAAAAAGTGACAGAAAATCATTTATTTTGTATCCTGGGTGATTGTGGCCTTGTCCTATCTTCCCTGGCTGTAGAAAGGGCCCGGGCCAAAGAGGGCCCATGCCACGTCTGAGAGGACCCATTCAATATATGAAAGGGCCCAGGCAAGGTCTGGGAGGTACCACATTATGCCTGAGAAGGAGAGGGCCCATACCAGTCATGACAGGGCCCACAGCGGTGCTGAGATGGCCCTTGGAAGAAGTGCGAGATGCGAGAGCCTGTAAAATGCCTGAGAGGCCGTGACAGGGTCCATATCAGTACTGAGAGAGCCCACAGCAGGGCCCATAACAGTACTGAGGGGGCCACCACAAGTTATGTGATGGCCCGTACCCTGACATATTACTGAGGGTTATGTCAGTTAATGGCAATCATGGAAGGACCCCAGCAGTACTGAGAGGACTGTTGCAGTGTTGCAATGACTAGGAAGTTACCATTATAAGTCAATGGAGAATAATAAAAATGCCTCTAGATCCGTGTGTACGCATAGGAGCAGTCCAAATATCTCAGAATCACAATGTTTTGGACCACCCGTGACAACCAAGGTGTCTTTTTTTGCTGATGGCGTCTAGAAAGGTCATCCGAGGTCATTTGAGGCTACAAACAGTTTTTTGCCGATAACTCTCGATTGGAAATAGATATGACGCTGGGGAGGGCCTCATTGTGTTTATCTTGTCGAGACGCATCGACTGCAATGCGACATGACCTTTTTCGGTCAGGTCATGACCTTGAGCTGAGGTCAAATTTTCAAGTTGACCTTTCAAGGTCAACTTATAGTTCATTCGACGTGTCTCGACAAGAGGAACACGATTCTGGCAATAGAAATGTCGTGGCTTTTCTTAATCAAAAGTTATTGTCGAAAAACACTTTTCATAAAAACAGCTATTTTTGGAGTTTTTGCGCTCTAGAGGCTAAACCATTGACCTGAGGTCAATTTTGATAATGACCTAATTAAAAGAAGAGTTCAAAATTTATCGATTGCTTTTCCGTGCGTTTTTCTAGCTATCACAGTTCCTGAGATAAATGCATCCTTTCTGAAAAATATAATGACATTTTGCAAATTTTGACCTTTGATGACCTCCAGTGACCCCATTATTGATCTAAGATGAAAAATGACTTAAATGCTTTCAAACGTACGCATTGAGAGCTATCGACTGCTTTTTACCGTGTCTTTCTAGCCCTCTTAGTTTTTTGAGTTAGAGGTGGATGGTAACATATGCCCCCCCCCCCCCCCACTAGGGCGAAGTTGGCTGAGACCGCCACTAAGGCGCGAGTTAGGTAAACTGGATGATGTTTGAAGGTAAAAAAAAAGTTTCTAGTTGCCCGATATTCAGGGGCGTAGCCAGGATTTCCTCAAGGAGGGGGCCAAACGCTTAGGGGCCCAAGATAACCCCCTCAAAATCCAAAAAGCCATCGGGTTGCATCCATTATTTTTTTTTTTTTTTGGAGGGGGCCCAAATAAATAGAAAAAAATATTTATTAACAAAAAATGTTAGAACTGAGGGGGTAAGCACTTAAGCAGTCCATGAGCCCCTGTTAGATAGGCCCACGAATAGTTTCATAGAGTCGCCAGCCGGTTCTGAGGGCGGTCTGAGGGCCCGTAGGTCGGATGAGGGCTCTTCAGACCGCCACAGGCCCCTACAGCCCGTGAGAGCCTCGTAAGCCGTCTGAGGGTCATATAAGCCGTCTGAGGGCCACTCAGACCGACAAAAGGCCCCCTGCACTTGCCAGAGGCCCAGTCAGACCGACGGAGGGCCTTCTCAGACAAACTAAGGACCCGTTCAGGTCATTTGAGTGCCTCCTCAAACCGATAGGGGCCCCTCAGATCGACAGTGGATCCGATCCGAGCTCCCTCACACCGATATAGGGTCACACCAACAGTCGGAACGCATTGATTCTGTTTACACACCGTTGGACCCAAGTTGGACCCATCCCGTCCAACTGGCCCCCTGGTTTCAATAGTGCCCCAAGGCTAAAATTGGGGCTCTCTTGGCCAAAGTATAACTACTCAGCTGTGTCAAAGGATCTGCCGCAGGGGCCTTTGCGTCGCCAAGGGCCCACTGTGTCAGTCAGGGACCCCTATGATATAAGGACCTCTGGCTTCCAGGGGGGGCATGGTCCCTTTGGCCCCCTCCTTGGCTATGCCACTGCAGGTGACAAACGTTCTTTCAGGCGACCAGGGGGCAGGGGCCAGGCGACCAGGCCCCCAGGCGACTAGCCCCCCCCCCAAGCGACCAGGGGCCCCTAGGCGACCAGAGGCCCCAGGAAACCGGGGGTCCTCGGATAGGTGCAGGGGCCCATTGGGTCATCAGGGGCACCTCGGGTAACCAGGGCCACAGAAATGAAACTTCGATATCAATTTCCTTCCGAGTAAAAGACGTTTTATCAAGTGTTTGAAAAAATATCCCGGGGCCTAAGGGGCCCCCATGGAGCGTTTTGCGCTCAAGGGAGGGGGCCATTGCCCCCGTGGCCCCTCCCCATTGGCTACGCCCCTGCCGATATTGGTATTCATGGACAAAGCCAGCCATAGGTGAAGCAACGTATCTCTTTGGTGAAGGATACCTTTCACCAAAGTTTTAGATTGGTGAAGGATCCTTCACCAATCTCGAGCAATGCATGTGAGGGTCTTCGCCAATGCTTAGAACGACTGGGTTCGACGGTTGATCTAATGAAAAAAAGGAATAGCAAGGCCAAATGGGATGAACAAAAAGGCTAAGACAGCAACAGGCACCCAATTATCCCGTCCTTTTAGTTATGAAGTGGTATCCATACCTTCTCCACAATTCAAGCCATTTTTTATAAATGATTGGTAGGTAAAGTTTAAAACTAAATTGAAGTTGTTAAACGTGTAAATGTATCTAAGTAAGTGCCGTGAATATCAAAATAAATTGGCTTGTTTTTACTCGTGGAAAATTTGTAGGACTTTGGTGACGAAAAAAGAGCAATGGAGCATAACTTTAGGCATAAGAGCACCCGTGTGTAGCATCTACCTAGGTCCCTCAATGGTCCAAAAAGCGGCCCCGTTTACATGACCGGTTTACGTCAATTGCAAAGGAGTTCATGTTCGTAAGATAGGATTTATGCTGGTCTCTCAAGTATCATGCATCAAGGATTAAGTATTTCATTTTCATTGGCTCCCTCCAGCCCTCAGGCTCAGGCCACTGGGTGAGTGTGAGAGGCCCGCGTGAGACAGATGGCTGAACCTGCACCCATATCAGCATAAACCCTTTCAGACAATTATGTAAGCCTTGGCACCAATGTAAAGGACAATCCAGGGCCCATAGATTTCGGTGAGAGCATTCAGAGGTTTTCGTCAGCATTGCCAGCCTTTAAATGCCAGTATGGGCCTCCAGGAAGGTACAAGCACGGGGCCTTTCGAAAGGTGGTTGGGGACGGTGTAGAAAAGTGTTGCCAGTTGCAGAAAATGTATGGCCAATGTCCGTCCAACGTCCGGCAGTTAAGTAGACTCTCCGTCCAAAGATGTTCAAGCCAGCCATTTCACAGTGGGGATTTTTCCGATCTAGCGCGTCTTAATTCCAAAAATCATTTTTGGGTTTTTGTTAATTTTTTGTGTCAGTGGGGCTAAGAAATGTCTGAATTTTTCTTATATGGCATTGTTTTATCTGTATGACCAGTGTACATACGAAGGTGCAAAGCCAGATAAAAATACAATAGGATTAGGAGATCATTGCTACACACACTCCGCTGCGGTAAAGGCACTATGCATGGCGGATAGGCACATGGAATGTGATGTACGACCCGGTGAAATATGCAGACTCGTGTTTGGCCAGAGGCAGCGTCTCAGATCTGTTGTGTATTGGAGCTCCAATCGGGTAGGTACTACAGCAGCACGCGTGCGTGCCCGTGGCGAGCGCCAGGCCCCGTGGGCCGCGGCGCCTAGCGTACGTACGCGCCGCGCCGGCCGGGCCGCAGCGGCACACTCAGCAGAGCCGCGCGCGCACAGAGAGGGCGCTTCACTTGGGCGCCGCCCGCGCGTAACATGTACGAATACAAACCAACATTTGGTTGGTCCTGTGCGTGCATTTGTTTATTTTAGGAGCTCGCACGAACTGTGATTGATGTTTTGCCGGCCGGCAGGATATTTAAGTTTATCACGGAGGCGCTGGAGTCGGGCGGCCGTGTCCTCATCCACTGCGATCAGGTGAGAACGCTCACCGGGTGAGAACGCTCACCGGGTGAGAACGCTCACCGGGTGAGAACGCTCACCGGGTGAGAACGCTCACCGGGTGAGAACGCTCACCGGGTGATAACGGTGGCCAGGTGAGAACGGTGGCCAGGTGAGAATTTTTTTTTTTGGTCACTCGAGAGGGTTACGGCTTACGGTTGCAATGTGAACTGATCACTTTTCGGTCGCCGTCTTTCATCAGCATGCGGCCAGCTTGAGGCGCTTCTCGGCTCATGTTAACCCGAGCATGAGTGGGGGGGGGGGGGGCGGGGCTCTACAAAGCCCCCTCCCGTTTTTCTGCAATATCTTCTTATCTGCTTGATATATCAACAAGAACCTTACAGTATCTCCAGCAGAATCAATTTAACACCTTGTGTTTAAATTTCAACTCTAGCTACCATAGGTCGGCCGGAAATGACGTCAGAGTGACGTCATAATGGCCGATTTTGATACAAAAAACTGGCCAGGGCCCGTAACTAAGAAACTATACGAGATACAGACGTGCTTTTGGGCTCAAACGAAACTTTGGAGACTAACGACCATTTAGAGTACAAAGTGTGTCGGACCAGATGCTTATGTACTTAATACTGACGTCACAGGTGTCACGACACATATGCAAATATTGCTATGTTCTAGCTATGAATGCACGAGCATTTAGGTATCTGTAAATTTAGAGTTATCATGGGCCTGAAGAAGGCTCATCGATGAGGCAAGTCAAGGCTGAGGACATGACCATGTTAATTAGCGTTGATGACCTCAGGTGACCTTGAATGCTCAGGAGCTATTCACGTAGGACCTACAATCTTTATACTTATTTCAAAGACATTTTCAAACGCATGTTTTGATATCAAATTGATGTCAACCCTGTCCCCACATAAGTCCAGAGTCTTGTATGCTTTACGTCACATGACGTCAGGGGCGGATCCAGCTAATCCGTTTGGGGAGGGCAAAAGTTTCCTACCCATTCGGTGACCCCGACCCACCGTCGCGCCGGTGACTTTACAACGCTATACTTTATCTGCAATCTGCATGCGTGCGGTTCAGGGAGTTCCATGTGTTATCAGCATACCGGCCGAAACAATGAGCAGCGAGCCGTCAGCTCCATTCTTCAGAATGATTGTGACGGAAGGACCTGCTTTTCGTCCAGATAGGCATCGACGCTGTACCTATTAAATTTTCTCGTTACCGAAAGCTTTGGGAGGGGCAAAAAGAAGGTCTAACCCACACAATTTAGCTATGGGGAGGGCAAATGCCCACTCTGCCCTCCCCTGCAACCGCCACTGCATGACGTTAGATTGAAGAAATTGTAGAATGTATCCCAAAACTTCTTACCACTTCATATTGTAAGGTGCGTTATGTAATATGCAATGCAGTCAGTTAGTATTGTCATACTAATTGACGCTTACTGCAGCAAACGGATACCTTTTCATAAAGTTGGACAGCACTTATGATATCACCTACATCGGACGCATTAATACTGACAAGAGACCGATGCTAACCCCGCCAAACGCAAACAGCTAATGGACGATCAAAAGCCGATCATCGTGATGCGTGATGCGTGCTGTGGTACGTCTCATAGAGCCGCCTTTCAGCTCAGATTCCCACTGCAAACTGCGCACATAATTATTATTTGATTGCGTTTCATCAGGTACTAAATGATGTTTATAAACTATCGAGCAAGCACGTGTAGTGACCATACAGCTCCAGAGCCCACCTATGAATTTGCTGCAATATTCACGGAGTGGTACATACGTTCCTGTTAAAGACCTATTATAGGTACTATACTTAATTAATTTTACCAATAATGATCTTGATATTTAACCCTCGCCCGCACATGGGGGGTTGCCACCCCCCCCCCCCAACATTTTTAGAGCTAGAAGTCTGATTTTTAGTATAGCTGCTCCTCTATCCTTTCTTGATGTCCACTAAAAATTTCACATTTCTGTGGTTTTTGGTTTCAGAGATATGACCTTATTTTTTCAGGTCATGTCATGTCATGACCCAAATGACCAATTCTCAACATCTTGCGTTGGCTATGGGCCTTGTGAGCGTTTGACACTTTTTTTTTCGAACTACTCCGCCACCCATGATCAGGTGACCAGGAGTGCCCCCGCCCTCAAACCCAGCGACTAGCAGAACCTTACGTTAACACCAGATAAAATAAACTGATAAGTCGCGGCACTCCCTGCTAAGAAAGGAAATAAAACTAAAAAAAGCAAATGAGAGAAGGGGTAGCGGGTTTAGGCGGAGACAAGAACAGAATGCGAAAGTAGCCACTGCTAAAACCAGACAGATGACTGTTCTCTACTACGATACCGAAAGCAACATTCACTCAGAAGGGCATGCATTCATCTAGAGTAGAAAAAACAATCGCTCATTCACACGTCATGCAAACATACGTGGGGATTCGCTCTGGTCAAAAATTCGGCCGGTCAATGCTGAGGGCAGAAAAGCCTTTCCAGCTAAGCGAAGCTTGTTGCTGGTCAGGCTCCTTGCTCCAGCGCCAGAGTTATTCATGGTGACGATGATGAAAATAATTTCGATGAAACGTGATTTACTTGCAATTAGTGCAGTTTTGAGGCAAGTACATTTGAAATTAAGTTGCAATGAAAGGATAGCGAGAATTCAAGAGGAAATTCTCGAGAAAGCTTACATATTTTGTATGAAGTATGCTTTGACGTGTCTTTTTAGCTGAGATTTAGACATCTGATTAATGGTTGTTATAGAGAATTGGGATGCAACGACATTATTCCAGACACGCGGTCCTATCCATGATGCTATTTGTGCACGATAACGTTTTGCCGAGAAGGGTTCGTGAAAATGTTGTCTATTTCTTGTTCTTATATTATCCTGATCTACTGTAGCAAACAATTGGTTAAGTTGTGATGGTAAATGTGAAGCGAATTTTCGATACATGAACATGATAAGTTGTTGTCTAGCTAGTGCGTTTACTTTAAGAACATTGAGCTTACGAAATATGGGCATAGTATGTGCAAGACGATGTTCATTTACTATAATTCGAACTGCTCGTTTTTGTAATACTTCGATTTTGTGGAGATAAGTTGGATATGTGAAACCCCAGATTAGGCAGCAATAGTTTAAGTAAGGAAGAATCAGTGAGTTGTAGAGCAAGAGTAATGATTTTTCAGGAAGAAAGTACTTCGCTCTACTCAAGATTCCAATATTTCTACTGATAATGATTGCTATGTTATCGATGTGGTATTTCCACTTCAAGGCAGGGTCAATAGTGATGCCTAGATATTTTACTTTTTCTGCTATTTCAATTTTTTCACCATGTATCATAATGTTCAAATTAATGATATTACCCATTTGGTTGTATACTTGGTAAATGGTTTTTTGTACGTTGAGTGTGAGTTTGTTTGCTTGAAGCCAAATGGATACAGCTTCAAGTTCTTTATTCATATTTTCTTGTAGTTCCTGTGTATTTTCACCTTCAAAAAGTAAGGCTGTGTCATCAGCATATAGAAGGCATTCTGATTTTTTGCATACATTTTTTAAGTCATTTATGTATATAAGGAAGAGTAAGGGGCCTAGGATAGAGCCTTATAGGATAGAGACACCTTGATTTCGGCCTTTTTTGCCAGTCTTACCTACCACCTATCATGGAACAT
Organism: Amphibalanus amphitrite; assembly: GCF_019059575.1. Classification (NCBI taxonomy): domain Eukaryota; kingdom Metazoa; phylum Arthropoda; class Thecostraca; order Balanomorpha; family Balanidae; genus Amphibalanus; species Amphibalanus amphitrite. The sequence continues at coordinate 27,086 of NW_024883759.1, forward strand.
GTTGTTCGACGATGCACAGATGTCAAGTTCAGGGTCAACATCAACCTAGGTCATCTAAAATAATTGCGTTTTCGGCAAGCGTAATTTACTTTTCGTGACGTTTTTTACTGCATTTTTTGTAAAAGCTTCTCAGATCATGATTTCATGTAATATGGACACATAAACACTCGGTGCACACATCAGTATACACGCAGACACACACAGACATACAAACACATATAATTGACCTTGACCTAACTTTACCTGAAATGACCTCAGCAGCAAAAAACTTGCCGGGTAGTGTTACAAAGAGTTTCTAGCTGGCTTGACACCAGAAAACGGCATCGTCATCGGTATATGCAAAGCAGCGCACTTGATATCCAACGGTGACCCAAAACAGCAACTTTTTTAGTTTGACCCGACCTGGAAGGTCAATAACTGACCTGAGAAGGTAAAACTGGGTATCATTGGATTCGTCTCTTCCCAGAGAATCTTTTTGGTCTTACCGGGAAGCTCTATCTCCAACAGGAACGAAATGGCGCGGGGGGGTGGCACCCCCATGTGCTTTCTAGGATGGGAAAATGGCATGTGCGGGCGAGGATTTTAACCCTCGCCCGCACATGGGGGGGTTGCCACACCCCCCCCCCCCAGGTAGTCTTTCTGCTCTGCACTCAACATTTTTAGAGCTAGAAGGCTGATTTTTCGTATAGCTGCTCCTCTATCCTTTCTTGATGTCCACTTATAATTTCAAGTTTCTGTGGTTTTTGGTTTCGGAGATATGACCTTGTTTTCAGGTCATGTCATGACCCAAATGACCAATTCTCAACATCTTCCGTTGGCTATGGGCCTTGTGAACTTTTGACACCTTGATTTCGGCCTTTTTGCCAGTCTTACCTCCCACCTATCATGGAACATGTCGTTCGACGATGTACAGATGTCAAGTTCAGGGTCAAGGTCAACCTAGTTCATCTAAAATAATTGCGTTTTAGGCAAGCTGATTTTACTTTTCGTGAAGTTTTTTGACTGCATTTTTGGTAAAAGCTTCTCAGATCATGATTTCATGTAATATCAGTAGGCGGAACTATGGTCATGAGTACCCAAATATAGGAACGTTCCCATTTTTGGGAACGGAGTTCCCAAATATGGGAACGGGCGTTCCCATTTATGAGAACGGAAGGCAATTTTTCGGCCGTTCGCCCACTAAAACTCAAAAGTGCATCACGTCTAAAAAAAGTGCACGCTGATTTAAGTATCTACTAAATCTCCATAAAGTTATCTTTAATCTGACCGTGGAACAAGGAAATTGACCGTGGAATGATATTTTTAATGATTTTTTAAAAATGACAGAATGGTGGAAATATGGGTTATACGACATTTAACATGTAATTTTAAGGAAAATGAAGCATTTTTTACAGTTTGAGGTCAAGTATAATAATTTTCGCCTGGTTATGAAGTTTCATTCTAGCGACACCAGATGCTGACATATGCAAGCGAACACGCGGACAGTCCCGAGGTAATATTGTTGACTTTTGGTGTCGGGGCGATCGACCGCGTGGAACGTCAGTGATTTTACCGAACTACTGTTGTAAACTCAGTTTCAGTGGTTTAAAATCATTCAGCTGTATTTTATCAGCCCTGAAAGACATATTTTATTTGGATGCTAGCTGTTTAGCGTTGTTTTATAAGCAGCGTCATGAGCGTGGTTTTTGTCTTCGGCGTTTCTAAGCATGATCGTTTGGGGGGATTTTCTCTGATATAGGTCGCTCTGTGTGGCTTATTTATAATTTTTATGCTGATTTCGATCATTCCTCGTGCCCATCCTACCAGGCCTTTTGCCACTTACACTCATTAAGAAAGGAAAAAACTAGATTTTCATTGGGACTAGGTGTTTTGAGGGTGTAACATATTCAGCGTTCCCATTTTTGGATACTTCTTGTGCTCGTCAACTCTCGGTGATTAGCAGACAGGTGCTTGACATGTCTCCACCCTCGGCGCGGACGGTGGATATAGGTATGGAAGACCTTGTTGAACATCGCTGAGCGTTGTGGATTACGTAATCCTGCAAAGTGGGGCGTGCCCGCTGCGAGATCGACGGGAATAAAAGCGCAGAAGACCGGGCGAAACATGTAACGGTCTCGCCGGAAAGGTCATCTGATGATTGTTGCGTTAACAATAATTTGCGGCGTTGGATGTGATGCTTGTTAATGAAAAGAGCCCATGAAAGGCGTCGGTGAACTCGTTCCCAATTTTGGGTACGCCGTTCCCATAATAAGGAACGCTTGCAGCGCCAGTGTACGAGAGCGTTCCCAAATTTGGGCTCGCGGCCCGGGTGATGGACTGCTTTAGAAATAGGGGAACGATTTGAAACTACGATGGGCCTTACAATATCAAATTCTTTCCCAACAATATTGAGACAACTATCAGGCGGTTCACGATCGTTTTATATTTTTTGGACGTCATTTAACGGTTCTTTTTCTTGTTTTAAATAATGCCTACATGGCGTTCCCATATTTGGGTTTATCGTTCCCAAACATGGGAACGAAAATGCGTTCCCGAAAATGGGTACGCTTGACCATAGTTCCGCCTACTGATATGGACACATAAACACTCGGTGCACACGTTACACACAGACACACACAGACATACAAACACATATAATTGACCCTGACCTTACTTGACCTGAAATGACCTCAGCAGCAAAAATCTGGTCGGGTAGTGTGACAAAGATGTTCTAGCTGGTTTGGCACCAGAAAACGGCATCGTCATCGGTATATGATAAGCAGCGCACTTGATATCCAGCGGTGACCCAAAACAGCAACATTTTTAGTTTGACCTGACCTGGAAGGTCAATGACTGACCTGAGAAGGTAAGACTGGGTATCATTGGATTCGTCTCTTCCAAAAGAATCGTTTTGGTCTTATCGCTAAGCTCTATCTCCAACAGGAACGAAATGGAACGAAATTTTTAACTAGAAGTCCCGCTGATGTTTTTAGCGATAGTTTTTACACTTTTAGAGGACACGTTTTAAACTATGTGAAAGGGCTGGAAGCGGCGTGATCGCATCCGCTGTGCTTTTAGTGTTTCTTGTTTACTAGGCTTTTTAGGCTATTATTTATTTATTTATTTACATCTCCTGTGTTTATAACTCTACGTGTTTTTATCTTCAGTGTGTGTGTGTGTGGGGGTGTGTGTAGGTGTGTGTGTTGTATGTGTGGGTGTGTGCTGTTTTACTGTCCCTTTGACTTCGCCTTTTAAGTGGACTTATTGTCTGTTGGCGATTTTAAATATACAAATACAAATACAAATGGCGCGGAGGGGGTGGCAACCACCCCCCCTCATGTACGTTCTAGGATGGGAAAATGGCATGTGCGGGCGAGGGTTCAGACACGGTGGGCCGGTCCGCCGGCCGCTCGACCGGGGCGCCGGACTGCGCGATGGCGCCCCTCCCCGGCGCGGCGGTGTGACAGGGGCGCTTCCCCTGCGAGTGTGTACCTATTAGTGGTGTCAATCGGTTACCAAAATGTCGGTATACCGATACCGAACCAATACCGATTCGGTATTCGGTATTATATACCAAAAGCATTTGGTATTTTGTCGGTATTATGAAAATCAACTTCTGCCATAAAAGATTTGAAAGCATTTTTGACAAACCTTCTGAACTCAAATTTGATTTGCTAAATGACACTGGATGAAGAAAAATGGCAATCATGAGACATTTCTCCCAAATGCATGATGTCCTAACCAATGGGCAAACACATTAACTGTAATATCAAATACATCACTCTACCAATGTTAAATGGCAACTTATCAGTGTAAGCAAATTCCAATACCATGAGGATAATTATCTTACAAAGAAAGCCAATGTGCAAGACATAAAAATGAATTAATGTTTAACTTACTGCATATTGGAAAACATACTTTAACTACCTTTCTCAAAAATTCCAAACCATTTATTAGCAAACAAATTTGACTTTGTTTTGAGGAGTCTGTGATTGATCTTGACCTTGTCTTGCTCTCCGTTTCACTGCAATGCAATTACATTATCCAAAACCCTGTTTAATACAGCACTAGCTTCACCATTATCATATAATATTGAAGGCAGCATTTGTCACTTCATCATCACCCCAAAAATCTTCAACTTCGCTCAACTTCAAAAAGCGTCTGTAGTGAGCGATCCTGTCATGATCCTGTGGATAATTTATTTTATTTAAAGGGACTGTCCCACATTAACATTAGAATTGAGTTGAGATAGCCATCTTGATGGGCGTTCTTTGAAAATCAGAGCCGTGAAAACCGTTTCTCCAGCAATTACTTCATCGCAAAGAAATTTGTGTTTGATTTTGACATCTGTGCAAATAAGTGCCACAATGTATTGGTATTGGCACTTAAAACCTGTGACGTTTCCGCCTTTTCCGAAGTTTCTGTATCTTTCGACTTGTTTTTATTGAAACCTTGAAAAATAACAACGCCTCTTGGAACAGCGCCCATTCGTTCCGGCGCCACGAGGTGGAGAAATAAATTGATATGCCAAACTAATTCTAATAGTCTTCTAATTCTTGTAGTATTTTTTATTTTTGTATTTAAATAGTTAAGAGGCCGTCCTAAATGTGACTGAAGAATGCAAGAGCCATGAACTTATCAATGGCAGGTGTCAAGTTCAAGCGTGCAACTCAAACTCACTAAAATTAATCATAGTATCAAAATGATAAATGATTTGCTCACTGCTGTTTCAACTCCATAATCAAGACATGCTCTGAGGAGTCCACAATCTATTGATGGTGACAACTAAGGAAGAGACAATGAATGGTCACCTTTTTATTTCTGAGCATCCAAGACGACTAAACTTGAGCCGTTAAACATTGATAATACCCTGTTTGTTGAAGTGTGGGTGGCCTGAGGTCGACCATGCCTAGTAAAGAACTGTTGTTTGTGTAAACCCTATGCAGAGGTGTTTTGAAATAAATTTTAGTGATGTAATGTATCATTCTTTGAACTGAGTTGCTGATGGCGGATGAAAGCGGAAGTGCTGCACGCTGAGTCAGAAATGCTCTGTTGCGCTTTTAAGCTTATGTTAGATTTTATAGATGGCTTAGTTTTCCTGCAGATTTCATCATAAAGCTGTCAATAGTGTTTTACCTTTGTTTCCTGGCAGCAGATCCAGCTACTAACATGAGCATGGGACTGGGCCTTTGTACCACAGTCGCTGCGCTGCTTGTCAAAACCTAGGTAATGTGCTTTGTTAGGCCATGCTGTGCATTTTTTAAACCTTCAGAGTATTTTGTGATCATTGACACACATATTGCACCTGACAAATGGCAGCAAAATCACACCCCATCCTTACCTATGTGCAGTGTCACCCAACAGACAACGGGGCTTCAAAACAGGCAGGTTCCGCATTCAAGTCGCTTCTTGCAACTATGTGACTAATGTTAGGACAATAGACGTGCTGTACAGAGAAGGTGTGTCCTGTGTAGCTCTTGAAAAATGAAGTCATGCCTAAAATTCAGTTAAGAATATTACAATTACAAATAACTTGGATAAAAGTTGCAAAACATGAACTCTGACTGGTCAGTTGAAATCAAAATGTCTTGAGTCAGTGAACCACGCCTGGGCTGGAGGTGGTCAGTTCCCTGACTTGCGCGACCTCGGGCAGGAGCTGTGGGACTTGTACATGGACGAATTGAATAGATGCTAGCCTAGATAATGTTGTGGCTGCAGTCCAAGACATGTTCACTAGTTGCCGTTGCTGCCGCCGCCTGCTGCTGCCCTGCGTGCCGGCTGGCAGCTCACTGCTGGACTGTTTGCGCGCCAGGCATCCTACTGGACGAGTGGGGTAGGTCGCAGATCTTTGAGAGTGAAACGTTTGGTCTAAATGTAGCTGGAACTCTTACAAATAATTTAATAAAAAGGCAAAATTTCAGAGGACTCCATTGGGGTCTCAGTGGTGACAATCAGAACTTGATCAGAACTGTTATCATGCTGAATGCTGAAACTGAGAATAAGGCTGAGCTGGTGGGCTAGAATTTAATATGCAGGCTTACAAGGTCCCCAGTTAATCCACAAATTTGTCAGACTTGCCTGTAGGCAAATGTATGCAGATGAAATGTTTCTGGCAGATAGCCCTGAGGCAAAATGCTACTCAAGCTTGTTCCGCAGCTCGTTGCGTTCCACATGAGCCCCTAAATCAGAATCACACAACTCTGCCAAATGTGCTGAAAGGCCACGATTTTTCCAATAGGTAGGTATATTTATTATTCTTTCACAGACACAACAAAAATACAAATGCAGGTCACTACAATTCATTCTGCTTCAATTACAATTGCTGTAATGTGTTTTGCAGACTTATTATATTGAATCTTGAATAGACTATATTATATTACTTTGCTCATGGGCCCAGGCCAGAACTACAGAGTATGGCTCGCAGCCCGCAGGTCGCCAAGGAGCACTGGCCCAAGTTCAAAATTGACACAAACCCTTCAAACGGAGCCCAAAAATTCGACTGAGAGTAAACAAAAAATGCACCAAAGCCCAAAATGGCCAGTCAAAATCTGCATTGACCTCAAATCCCCACAATGCTACACATCTGCACCACAGCAAGCCAAATTCGCACCAGCTACACTAAATCTGCACCACACTAAACCAAATCCGCACCGCGCCACACCAAAACCGCACCAGACGAAGGAGTCTGCACTGACAAAATCTAGACAACATTGCCATACTTTGCAGTCTGGCTCATGGCTATATCCATTGTGCTTCTTAGGTTTGATAATTATTGAAGTTGAGCTCTTTTCCATCATGTGCCCAAGACATTGTGGGCAGCATCAATAATCCAATATCAATATCTTGCTTTTGCTTATTATGATTAGGGAGCATTCTATAATATTTTAAAAATGATAAATAACGCCTTGTTGATATTCTTTGCAGTTTGCGACCTTCTTCTGGACAAAGTTCGAGCTTCAATTCTCCAATTTTCGTTTGAATCCTTTCCATGAACATTGAACATGTTACTAAAATACCAATTTCCTGAGTTTTGATTTCATGCGCAATGTTTATACTATTCGCGGCAGAAGCGTAACAAAACTTTGTGCCACCGATTTGGCAGCTAGGAAAAAAACTTTGCCCGATAAAAAAACAATCATATGACGTAATCGATCCAAAAGCTTTAAATTGGAATTTTTAAACAATTAGCCAACTATGGGCCGAATGTTTGCCAATTTCGTGTAAAGGGGCCCCTAATCTATGACTTGCAACACAAGAACAGTATATCCAAGCAATTTTTGAAGGTGGGACAGTCCCTTTAATTAGTGTTTTCTTTCCTGCTCTCGTCAACAGATACAGATCGCTAGCAATGTAATCATAAGCATTCATAAAATATAATACGGTCGTCAAGTTAGATGTAAGTAAATCCTAATATATAATCTAAGATTCGGAATCAGGCGAGCCCCTACGATTTGGACCAAACTTACGTAACTTACGTAACAAACTTACGTACGTAACGTCCTGATTACGATGCATCCAAAATCAAAGCTCGGCCCACCATATTTACGAAGTTACGGATGTTTGAATTTCAAGGTCATTCGGGCGAGCCCCTACGATTTCCGTCAAAATTTGCTTACGGACACTAGATGCTCCTCATTAATATATATGTTACGGGCCAAGTGCGAAGGCTAGTCCGTTTGCGAACGGACTAGTCCATTCGCGAATGGACTAGGCCGTTTGCGAATGGCGGTCCGTTCGCAAACGGACTAGTCCGTTTGCGAATGGCCGGCCATTCGCGAATGGCCTAGGCCGTTTGCGAACGGACGGGTTTGTGGCGTTGCACTTAGCCGCCGGAAGCATGGATCCTCGGATTGGGGTACGATTCCGAATGAATGGGGGACCGCTGGTCGATGCAGGGGCGTCGCCGACGGGGGGAGGGTCGGAGGGGTCCGGACCCCCCACACACACACACATTCTTGAAAATATGTCGGTCCGACGCCCCCCCCCCCTCCCCCCCCCCACACACACACTTTTGGCCACGAAAATCGATCAAGAATAAAATAAAATATTTTAAAAACGATTTTGGTGCATTCTCAAAATAAAATTGTCTAAATCCGAGGAGTTTTCAGTATTTGGTGGGGATTACTTTGACTGACCGTCCGACCAGATCCCCTAGTCGAAAATCCGTGGCGACGCCACTGCGTCTATATGTTTAGTTTGTTCTCCGGAGCAGATCTGCGAGCTGGCGCAACTCTGGGTTAAGATCTCCACACACCTGGTCTATTCGGGATGCGACTTTCCGCTGAACCCTGCACAACGCGGAAATTATAGCAACGTGTTGCCGCTGGCCAGGCTTCGGCCACCGATCTGGATCTGGGGAGGTCAAATATCCCCGTGACCTTCGAACAGCGGAGAGTCGCGTGGTGTGCGGAGACCATTAGTACCGTGCTCCGGGCTCCTCGCTGATGACCCGACCTGACCTTGGTCGAGTTTGTGGCGCTCGATTCACTCTGCTCTGGTGTGGTGTACCGGGACGGTGCGGCTTGTGTGTGGTGAGTGCGGTGCGGTGAGTGTTCGAAAAACTGTTGTGTTGCATTGCATTTAACAATACGCGCACTGCAGGGGGGGTTGCTTTCAACCCCCTGTGGTTTTTCACAGATCACGAGAAAACGGCGGCGCGCAGAAAAGCCAAATTTTGTATACCTTTTCTCCCATATTCTGCGCACATTGTGTGAAAATGCTGACTCCAGATGACCTAAGGTCAGGTCACCAGGCCAGGTTAAGTGACGCCGGTTGAGTTACCAATACTTTGCACGCATCATTTCACACGGGACTTTGCACATGCGAAGTTGACTTGCCAAGTTGACGTCACTTTGCTGGATATTTCGCACTTGGCCTGACTTCGCACTTGGACTGGGAGCATAAACGCCCGTCCATTCGCAAACGGCCTAGGCCAACTGCAATAACGCACATGGACTAGTCCATTCGCAAACGGCCTAGTCAAAGTGCGTTATCGCACTTGGACTAGGCGATTCGCGAATGGACTAGCCTTCGCACTTGGCCCGCAACATATATATACGCAGGCATTCCTCTCCAGCAGGCATTCCTCTCGGGCCTGACGAAGTTGGCCATGTGCCCCGACTTGCTTGGCGACTCTCTTCTTCTCCAGCTGTCCCGCATGTGCGGAAACGACTTCTCTGCCGTGCTCGAGGCAGCTGCAGGACGGTCGTGCAGCCACAGGGTGACGCCATCGCGCGCCCCAGACGGACTGGCAGATAGCATCCGCTTCTTGATGAGGGACAACAGCCAAGCTTCGCGTCGCCTACTACGACTGCTGACTTGCTACGTCCCACCGGGGGCCGTGACCCCTGTGACCTAAGCTCCGTGCTGACACATGACGGTTTTGTCATTTCTGATGATTGTTTGTTATCAGCTGTTGGGAATTTGCCAATGTTTGGTGCAAAATAAATATGAATGAATGAATGAATGAATTACGAATACCATAAAATTTAAGCTCGGCCCGCCATATTTACGAAGGTACAGAAGTTTGAATTTCAAGGTCATTTGGGCGAGCCCTTGCGATTTCCGTCAAAATTAGTATACGGACATATTACATCCTCTTTATTACAAATATCATAAAAGTGAAGCTCGGCCCGCCATATTTTTTTTTAAGTTACGGAGTCACAAAGTTACGGAATTTCAAGGTCATTCGGCGAGCCCCTGCGATTTTCGTCAAAATTTGTATGCGGACACATTACATGCTCCTCATTACGAAGCCTGGCCCGCACTATTTCAAAAGTTACAGATGTTTGAATTCAGTGAGTTTCAAACCTCAGTAACTTATTTATTTATTTATTTATTTATTTATTTACGACTTCCGCAGAAACTCCACAGTGCAGACGTGGCTATTCTGTGTCAGTTGTTACAAAGTTAAAACATGGGTGGGAAACTTGTCAAAATATCACAGATAGCATCACAGTCATACCTGCACGCTCACATGCACACATAAAAGCTACGACAGAACAATTCAGAACAGAACAAATCAGGGTTTAAAGCAAATTGCAAATTAAGGACATGAACGGACGCAGCTCAACGAGTTCTTTAAAATGGCTATCTCGGATTTTCCAAAAAATGCGTTTTTCACCCCTAAAATTTCAAAAAAACTATATTTTTGGAAAACAGCTAATAAAATCCAAAATTTTGAGAATTTCCAAAAAACCGGGATACATGTTATAGAGATCTATTAGAACATTAGATGTCCCAAATTTCAACTTTCTATTTTGATTTTTGACCCCCAAATTGTTACGAGCGAGCGAGCGCAGCGAGCGAAGTGAGTCTTTTCAATATAACGGAAAAATCTCAGTATGAGCGGCCCGGCCCGGCCCGGCCCGGCCTGTAACGCTTTTGAGAGGCTTATATCTCAGCAACCGCTGGACCGATTGGCCTGCGGTCTTTTTTGTTGGGTAGCCCCATCCCTTCTACCCCGTAATTGACTACTTTTGATACATCTCAGTGACCGTCGTGGCACGTGCCACGTGAAAAGTCAAGGGTGTTCAAGCTGTTTTGCAAAAGTAGTGATTTTGAGAGGCTCATATCTCAGCAACCGCTTGGGCGATTGACTTGCCGTAATTTCTGTAGGGTAGCAGCATCCCTTCTACCCAAAATAGGATACTCTCGATGCATGTGGGTCACCCCCAGTGCACGTGCAAAATACAACAATAAGAGGTGCCAAATTTGTTCCCATTTCAGTAACTCGGTAGTTACTGGGGCGATTTCGCTGAAACTTGGCATACAGGTAGGCACCCACTGTCGTCACCGATAACCCTTGGGTTAAAACGCGCTATCTAGGGACATGTTATAGCCTGTGCAGCCCTGATCCACGATGTATTTAGCGGTTTCTGAAAAAGAAAATACATTGAGCAGACTGCAGGTGACGTGCACGAATTCCGTTGGTGGATAAATCGGTAACTACTGACATACATGGAAATGAAAGTTTTAACAAAACGAAGCAAGTAACGACAATACATGCATGATAATAAATGCATGATCATTGAACACTCACCAAACGTTGACCTCGGTTCATATCGGTGACGTTTCGGTTCGGTGACATCGATCGATCGTTTCGGCTATACAACTTATTCCATTCATTTTCTCGCCACTCTCAACTTAAATTACATCTTCAATTTCTCGCCACTCTCAACTTAAATTACATCATTGTAAATGCAGTATAAAGTATAAACTGAAACATTTGCCTACATTCTTTCCAAGCCGTGCTGATTTTTATCATGAACATATAAAAACGTTGTCAGTAAAATTTCAAAGCTATTCTCGCGCGTTAGCAAGCATGCCTCCGCGTCAAAACACTCGTAGTTACGACACCCTCCCCCACCAGAGTTCCGTATGCGCAGGAACGCGATATGCCACTTAAACCATGCATTGTCCAATCGTTAACACATGTCACTCTGTAGTGCTTATCCACCAGTGTTCTATGTTCATGTCCGGCATGTCCAAGCATGTCCGGCATCCGACTGCTGCAGTCGATAACAGCCGAACGGGAACAGAGGGAACCCCTCCCTAAGTGAGCGGCAGCAGCCCAGTCGGACTTCGGTGGCGATGAGGGGCCACATCCAGTGATAACTGTCCATAACAGTCCGTAGCAGTCATCGCCGGCTGATATCAGCGGCGGCATTCAGTCAGCTCCTCCACCGGCTCAATTTTGCTAGGTCCTCCCGTGAGCAGCCCTCGTGGTGCCGGCGCCGTGCCTCTCCGTCCCAGCTGCCGGCTGGCTGCGTCGCAGTCGCCGCGCCCATGCAGGTCCATGCGTGCTCCGGGCGGGCAGTTGGGTGATCGATCAGTTGGTGGGCTGCACAGGCTATATGGGAAGTATATGCAGAGAAATGGGTACGTGAGCATACCTATCTCAGCGCTTGCGTGTACATGTTAGTGAAAGGGTGTTAGGAAGAACCACTAGCTTTCTTGGCAGTCATGCATCGTTGAAGCCAGGAAATTACTCAAGTCTTTCAAGGAAGCACACTTTGTTGACTGGTCGGTGGTACGTCAGACCGCTTCCAGTTCTGATTTCCACCGAACGGACTCGGCCGTCCTCGCCTGGTACGGTGCGTGTGACAGTCGCCAGAGGCCAGTACCCCCGTGGGGCTTGATCATCCACCATGAGGATAACGTCCCCTTCTTGAAGGTTCTCAGATTCGCTGTTCCACTTTTCGCGGCGAATCAGTGTAGGCAGATATTCCTTCCTCCACCTTTGCCAGAAATGGTTCGCAAGGACTTGAGCGTGTCGCCACCTCTTCTTACTCAGTAATTCCGAGTCATTGAACATGCCGGGAGGTAAAACCGACTCTGCGGAGCCAAGCAAGAAGTGACTGGGTGTTAGAGGCTCGGGATCTCTTGCGTCACCGCTGCAGTATGTTATTGGCCTGCAGTTGAGAACACTTTCAACCTCAACCAGCACAGTGGATAGCACTTCTCCTGAGACAACTTGATTGCCCAGCACCACTCTCAGAGATCTTTTCACAGAAGCAACTAGACGTTCCCACACTCCACCCATGTGGCTCGCTGTGGGAGGATTGAAGTGCCATTCGATTTGGTCCTGGCTCAATTTTTCCATAATCTGTGACTGATTCCATTGTTCGATGAGACTCTTCAGCTCCTTCTCGCCAGCTGAAATATTTGACCCATTATCTGAGAAGACAACGGAAGGCTTGCCTCTGCGACCGAAGAAGCGCCTTAGAGCCATCAAGAAACTATCAGTGTCCATGGACTCCACCAGTTCTAGGTGAATCGCTCTGGTGCTGAGGCAGGTTATGAGAAGAACCCATCGCTTTTCAATCTTCCTAAATTTTTTAACGTGTAATGGGCCAAAGAAATCCAAGCCCACAGCTTTGAAGGGACGCGTCGCGTGGAATCGATGGCGCGGCAAATCTGCCATCTTCGGCTGGCAGGGCTTCGCTCTCCGATTGCGACAGAAGGCGCATGCGTGAAGCATGCGTCGAACAGTTGCCCTGCCTCTTGGGATCCAGTATCGACTGCGAAGCGCGCTCAGTGTTTGATCCACTCCAGCGTGCAACATCCGTCTATGAGCGTCGTGTACGACCAGGCGAGTCACTTCATCGCCACTGCTCAATATTATTGGATGGCGAGCTGCGTCAGGGACAGGAGCGTGCGAGAGGCGACCGCCAACTCGAAGGAGTCCATTGTCGTCCAAGAAAGGCGATAAATCCAATAACCGGCTCGCCGACCCCACTGAGCCGCTAGAATTTAGTGCATCTTTGTCTTTCATATAACACTTCCTTTGTGATTCTTTGATAATTGATATGATCGCAGCCTCGATCTCACCGCCGTTCAGTGAAGTCAATATTTTTTCTTCCCCCTTGACAGCAGCCTTTAAGTTGTTCATGAACCTGTTTACCCAAGCCACTATTCTCGTGTATTCGAGCCATGAAGAAAAGCGAACTGGATCGGGCAACACTGTTTGGTGTACTTGAGTGCTCAGAACATGCTGTGAATTCTTCACCTCCGGATCAGAACAACTGAGGTGCGACGGCGGGCTGGTCTGTGATGGCCACATCGTCGAGGTCTCCTTTAAGAAGTCTGGACCCTCCCACCATGAAAGAAGATCACTGAGTGTCGCTCCTGAGGCACCACGTGAGCAGGCGTCAGCTGGATTTAGGTGTCCAGGAACATGGTACCAGTCACTACAGTCTGATAGATCATGAATTTCTGAAACACGGTTTGCTGTAAAGGTATGAAAGCGACGGCTCTCATGTTGTATATATGCAAGCACAATTTTGCTGTCAGTCCAGTAAAAGGAGCGATCGAATTTGTACGTCATAGATCGCTTGACGGACGCGGCTAGCCTGCAGGCCAGCACTGCCGCTTGAAGTTCTAACCGTGCAATAGAAAGCTGCTTTAGGGGTGCTAATCTTGTCTTTGCCATTATGAAGGCGCACGTGGCTGCCTTCTCCCCCTTTGGAATCAGAGTTGTCATTCTGACATACGCCACTGCTCCGAAAGCTGACTCCGAAGCATCACAAAATACGTGGAGCTCGTACGCAGTAGGTTCTGTCGAAAGATTCGCTTTATAGCAGCGAGGGATGCGAATGTTCTCGAGATGGTGTAACTCTGCGATCCATGACCGGAAGTCATGAAGCTCCCTGCTCTTCAGCCTTTCATCCCATTCATACTTCAGTAGCCACAGGCGTTGTACAAGCATCTTAGCTCGAAGGGTGAAAGGAGCAACGATACCTAGGGGGTCAAAAATCATAGCCACTCGACGAAGCACACCTCGTTTGGTCTCTGGGACCTCGACGACGCGGTTCTTGACTCCGAGGATATCTTCTTGAGGAATCCAAACACAGCCCAAGGCCCTTTCGTGGTGCGGCTTACAGCATAATAGGTCTACATTGAGCGCACCCGTGCCTGGGAGTTGAGATTTTGAAAGTACTTCAGAATGACTGCTTGCCCATTTCGTCAGAACAAAGCCCCCTTTGCTCACAAGCCGCGTAACTCCTTTCTTTAGACTTATTGCTTCATCAACTGTTTTCTCTGAGTGAAGAAAGTCATCCATATAGAAGCTACTCCGTACAGCAGCAGCAGCTCTCTCACAGTCAGCGGTACCGTCTGTGTGATCAGCAGCGGTCCGCTGAAGAATGTAGCTCGCTGTTGCTGGACTGCATCGAGCACCGAAAATTGTCACCAACATCCGATAGTGGTCAGGTGGCCGGGACGTATCACAATTTCTCCATAAAAACGTGAGTGCTGGTTGATCTTCCGGTCGCACATTCACCTGATGGAACATTTCGGTAATGTCAGCCATCATCGCGACTCGTTCTTCACGAAACCGCAACAGAATCTCCACCAGGTTCTGCAGCATGTCTGGCCCTGTCAGCAAATTATCATTCAGAGAAGTTCCTTTGAAGGATGCGGCCGCATCGAAAACTACACGTACCTTTTCCTTGTTGGGGTTGTATACTCCATGATGTGGGAGGAACCAAGTTTTTGATGTGTGGTGGTTTACTTCTTCTCTTGATAATTTGCGAGCGTGACCCTTTTTTACATATCCCATTAGCACTTCTTCATATGATGATGCTTTTCCTGGGTCTTTCTTCAAGCTTTTCTCTGTCGAGATCAAGCGACGGATAGCTGCACTATAGTTGTTAGGTAGTGTTACATCGTCTGTTTTCCACAATAATCCAACTTCATAGCGGTTTCCGACTGGTTTTGTTGTCCTTTCCAAAATTCTCAACGCTCTTCTATCTTCGGCAGACGTGGGGAACTCGGTTCCGTGCTTCGTTCCGAAAGATTCCGTGCTCCACCAGTCTTGAAGAAAATCGTGTTCTCCATGTAAAGCTGTTTTGTGCAGAAACATGACTTGCTTCACATGTTCCGGGACGAGGCTCCGCACATTTCCTGCGAGCGCCCAGCCAAACGCCGTCTTGATAGCAACAGGCTCTCCCGGTTTGCCAACCCTTGCTTCTTGCTGAATCACCGTTTCAATAATATTGGCGCCCAGAAGCAGCTCAATCTTCTGACCGTTATAACCAGCTACATCAAGATCCCGTACATGGTCCCAGCTTTGCAAACACCTGTCAAGACACGGAACCTGGACATGCAAGTCAGGGACTGAGAATACCTCGGGAACGAGTATAGGGCGCGCACACATTTCGGTAGTCGGAATGAGCGTTAAAGTCACCCTCTGGGCGCGCTGCACTGTCTCACGACCCCCGGCTGTCAGCAGCTGGAGGTCCCGCTTTTCACCTAATATCTGGAGGTCCCGGAGAACCTCGTCACAGCAAAGAGATGTTTGGGCTCCCGGGTCGAGGAGGGCATTGACGATTCTCGAGCGTCCTTGTTCCCCCAGTACCTTCACCCGAACGACCTGCAGCAGTGTAGTGACGTGATCTGCTTTGGATGCAGCTGCAACTACTCGGGCCCCAGTCACATCACGCTCTTGTTTAGTCTCGCTCGTTTCGGTTGGCGAAGCGAAGCGTCCGACCCGGCGACTTCCATGGAGTAAATGGTGGTGTCTCATTCTGCAGCCATCAATGCCACACTGCTTCGCTATTCTACAATGCCGAGCCCTGTGTCCCTCCTTTAGACAATAGAAACAAACTCCTGATGTGATCACGAACTCTATCCTCTGGTTAACATCCTTCTCCATAAAACGGGGGCATGAATCCACCCGATGATGACCTCCACATGATGTACAACTGCTACCGGAGGTTCCAACTTCCGTAATGAGCGTGGTCCTTCGAATAGGTTCTACTTTGGTGTCACGCCTTCGTGTCCTATTGAGCTCTTCCTCTGGCGTCACCGTTGCAAAATTCATGGCCACTCTTACTTGGCGCCGTAACCAATCGTCGAGATGCAGCAAATTCGGTTTGGCCGGTTCTAGTTCCAGTACATAATGTCCCCATTCTTTCTTTAATTCGATTGGGAGTTTTCGGACTATGTTACGAAGATTCTCCGTGCTAAATAAGTCCCCCTCGTACCCCAAATTTTTCAACACTGACACAGCCGAGTGGACGGCAGCATGGAACCGATCCATAGACTCAGGGTCGAGATAGGTGGGCGGTGGACAGGAGAATACCGTTCTCATATTTGCATGCACTATGTCTTCCTGCCTGCCGTACCGGTCTTGAAGTGCAGTAAGTGCTGAATGATAAAGCCGACCATCATACAGCAGGCCAGCAATAGTTTGTTGCGCCGGACCAATAACAGCACCCTGCAGATGCGCCATCTTTTCTGCATCCGACAGGGATGCCTGATTGCCAACCAGGGCTTGGAATAAAGCAAACCACCGTGGCCATTCCCCCGGAGCACCACTAAACTTGGTTAGCTCGAGCCGCGGAAGATTTCTCAGAAAGCCGCAGCTAGCGCCAGCGGAGTCATCGGGTCGGTGAACCACCTCGGCAATGGCGGGGACTTGGTTAACACTGACAGCAACAGCCGGAATTATAGAAGATGATTGCGTTCCTTCCATCTTCTTCGGACTGCACAGATTGTCTTCTTTTTCCCCGATGAAGTCATTCTGTCTCTCCCATTCCAGCTGGTTTTCAGCTGCTACGGTGAGTCTTGCTTCCAGTTCGGCTGCTTCTCTCATATCCCGTGCATTTTCCAATTCATTGGCTCGCTTTAGTTCTTCTGCCTTCCTCTCTCGCTCATGCCGTCTTTTTAGTTGTTCTACTTCTAGTTCCTTCACCTTCAGAGAGATCTCTGCTTTCTTCGATTCAGACATTTGTGACCTTGCAGAAGAGCACTGTGAGCCATCAACAAAAGGATCATGTTCTGTCTTAGTTTCTGACAATCGTTGCTCTATCTGAGTCACTATTTGTTGATACTGTAGCTCTGCCTCTGCTATATAATTTTGGGCCCTTTTTACCTCATCTGTATCTTCTAGGGCAAATATATATTGATCATTTATTACTTGCAAGTCCAGGAAAGCTTCATCAAGTTCTGGCAGAACCTTCAACAACTCTGCGCTGCTTCTGTCACCATTGACCATCAGTAATGCACGATGCCTTGCTCTTGTAAGCTTCCCCAGTGCGTATCTCCGCTTTTGTTTCGCCTGCGTAGCGGTCTCAGACATGATTAATGTGAATCGGTGCTATTTTAGGCGTGTAATATCAAAAGGGGGATTGACCTCAATAGGCCGTATGCTCTTACTGCTGGGAAACGTTTGAAACTGTCGTCACCGATAACCCTTGGGTTAAAACGCGCTATCTAGGGACATGTTATAGCCTGTGCAGCCCTGATCCACGATGTATTAGCGGTTT
>NW_024883760.1:0-47807 GCF_019059575.1 Amphibalanus amphitrite
CTCTAACTCCACATACTATCACAGCAGATGAACCTACCGCTTCCCAAAAGCCAATGCCATCCTAGTCTAGTCTTCACCATTTTCCCCTCCCCACTAAGCACCCGATCCTTCATTATCACCCCCCCCCCCTCGGCTCCCTCCCCGGCCATTCCCCGTCAGTTTTCTCACCGACTACTGTGCCGCCTGGCAGGTTCTCCATAACACTGAACCGATGCACGTGCTCTCGGAACTGCGGCGCGTGGTCGTCCTCGTCTCGCACGTGCACCTGCACGTAGCGCACCGTCTCGTGCGGTATTGGTGAGCCGTGGTCGCGCGCCACCAGCACCAGCTGCGAGAAAAGCGCGCGAAATCAGTCACGTGGGTAAGGGGTGGGGATAATTGAAAGTTATTAGTTATTACCATGGGGATGCAAGTAAGCAAGATTAGCTTTGTATGGTGGGAGGAGGCAACCGGCAAGCGTTGAGACACAATCGACTTTTAGCGGGATTCGTTCCCGGGTATTCGACGCATCTGCCCCTAGCGGATTATTATTCGTTCATACGATCAGTCATTCAGCCATTCATAATATATTTCCAGCCTTGTCTCTACCCTATGCTACTCGAGCACTGAGCAAGTTACGTCCCCTTCTGATAGCGACACCCCAGCTTCTGCTCAGCTTATTATTGAATGATTTCCCATCCCTGCCCTAAACCCTGGCAGCCCTAGCCGAAGGCAGTCCCAGCCACGGCCCTGAAGCTGCGCCACTTACCGTGTAGCTGTCGCGACCCTCTCGGTCGAAGCGGACCTTGCTGCGCACTTCTCCGGTTTCAGAGTCGATGGTAAACTCTCCCGTCTCACTGCCGTCTGTCTCATTCACTCTAAAACACAGAAGTAGGGAAGGGTGATGAGTAACGTTCCATTAATTGAAAAAGTTGGTGAGGCGAGAACGGGGCAAAAATGCTAAAAAAGATAGATAGGCTAGCGTCACAAAACAATGCACTGATATTATAAGAAAAGACGAAAAGATCTCACAAACAAAATATACGTAATGACGAGTGGCAACAAGTAATTAATATAGTCTCTTATAGAATACAAGATAAAAAAAAACAAATAAAGTACGAGCTTACTTACTTACTTAGACTTATTTCGTCAATATTTCGAGTGAATAAACAAACCCACGCCCCCCCCCCCTCCTCCCACACACACACACACTGCAGCACGGATAGCTCAATATGTGACGTAGTAGAAAATAAAAATCCCCACCTCCCTCACACGGCACGGCACGGAGGTACTCTCACCTGAAGTAGTAGGAGACCTTGCCGTTGTCGCCCTGATCGGAATCCTCCGCTTTAGCCGTCAGCACCAGACTGCCGGCCGGCTGAGAGTTCTGTAAAACGAGGAGCAACGTTCTATCAAAGAAGGAACATACATACAAATCTGGGATACCATCCCATAACCGTGACATACTGTGAAATGAGGAAAATCAGGGTGACATTTCCGCCTCGCCGCTTCGTTTGTACTCGCATCTCTCCGCATCTCCAACGAGCGAAACCAATAAAACCGTCCTTATGAAGCTAAACCCTCGGCGCTAAGCACTGAGCAGCCAGACAAAGGAAATATCTTACCTTACAAATTTTACAATATCTTAATCTTACAAAATATCTTACAAATATCTTACAAAAACTCAGTGAAATTTATCTCACCTTACCGCTATCCCCAAGCTCAACACTCATCCTTCGAAACCAGCCCCCCCCCCCCCAAGAGATACCCCCCCCCCAAGAGATACCCCCCCCCCTCCCCAGACCCACCTCAGTGACCTCGAAGACGGCGTTGTCGGCCGACGGTCTCACGAAGCTCGGTTTGTCCTGGTTGGCGGCCAGTACCGTCACCCTCACCATGGCCGTGTCGTTAAACGTGCCGTCCGTGGCCAGCGCCGTCAGAGACATCTCTGGAGGAGAAACGGAACTATGAGCCATGCATTAGCTAGACTTAAGTAGCGACATCTCTGGAGGAAAAACGGAAGTCACCATGAACAGCATATGATCTGCAATGCATCAAGGGAGAGCTAGATCTGGGAGCGACATCTTTGAGGGAAGAACTTAACTATCAGCAATATATCATATGGGTGATGGAATACAATAACAGAGACATTGCTGGATGGGGAACACGGAAACATCAGCCAAAGCTGCCGCATAAAATTTTCCCATACCTGCTACATTGCATGATTAAACCGAGACATCCAGGCATTTAAACGGCACGTGCACTGTACCACACTTTTCAAAGTTTAATGCAATGCTTTAATATTACCAGCCGTGTGGTTCAAGGGGTGTGGTTAAACACGTTGAACCACACGGCTGCTGACGTCACTTTCATATAGTTGTGAGCTTTTTGGCAGGTATGGGAAACACCTTCCAGCCCTAAGGCCGGGAATTCAATAAATGTCACCTCGCTTTTTTTTTAGCAAAATCACCTCGGGCCTGACGGCCCTCGGAGTTTTCGCTAAAAAACCTCGGTGACATTTATTGAATCATCCCGGCCCCGGGCAGGAATATATTATCAGCCATATATTCTGTGAAGGAATGAGGAAAGACGGCCACAGCAATATGTCTGGGGGAGGAAACATAGAAGTAGAAGAGTGACATTTCGTCTGGACGATGGGAATACTCAGCGACAATTTCATATGGAGGAGCTGGAAAAGAATTGCCTATATCTTGCTACAGCTTTACCTGTACTATCCCTCCCTCCCCTCTTCTCCCCCTCCTTACCGCCCAGTCCGGCCTCTACCCGTTTGGCGGGGTACAGGAACCCCGTCTCGGGGTGTAGCCTAAAACTGGCCGAGTGAGGACCCGGCAGAAGCGAGTAACGAATCGCCGAGTTATCCCCAGAGTCGGTATCAGTTGCCACCACCTGCCAAAGAGGTCACCGAGGTCAGTCGCGAGAGAGGTCAGGTCAGGTGATAGAGGTCAGGGACCCTGACCTTCCCTGAGGGTAGGAGGTATAGGCCGGGGTAACGTCAGAGATGTGTGTGTGTGTGTGGGGGATAGGGTATTACACTATTTCAGGGCCATGAGTGTAAAAGACGCTTCGACGGATGAACACGAGCTTATAATGCACATTCAACCTGACTGGTGGCATGAAGAATCAGTTGGCACAACGTGCTATTACCGTACACATCATCATAATGCGATGTACATACTGATATTTTCAGCATGGAATGATCGCTGCCTATCGAATAAACAGGCGGTTACCCATACATAAAATATCCACAGCTGCAATACCCACCCCGGTCACATACCATGTTACATACCATCCTCAGTCATGCGTGTCATACCCTGACCCTATCGCATACAAACCTGCAGTATGGGGCGGGTATGTCCGTACAAACCTGCAGTATGTACCTATGGGGCTTGCCTTGTATGTCCATACCTACCTGCAGTATGGGACTAGGTGGAGACAGCGGTATGTTCATACTCCATACATACCTGCAGTATGGGACTGGGCGGCGACAGCGGTATGGTCATACTCCATACATACCTGCAGTATGGGACTGGGCGGCGACAGCGGTATGGTCATACTCCATACATACCTGCAGTATGGGACTGGGCGGCGACAGCGGTATGTTCATACTCCATACATACCTGCAGTATGGGACTGGGCGGCGACAGCGGTATGGTCATACTCCATACATACCTGCAGTATGGGACTGGGCGGCGACAGCGGTATGGTCATACTCCATACATACCTGCAGTATGGGACTGGGCGGCGACAGCGGTATGTCCTCCACAATACTGGCAGAGTACACTGGACGGTTAAACTGCGGCTTCTGGTCGTTAATATCCAGCACTGTGATGTTCACCTGTTGAGGAGAGAGTGGTGAAAATTCAGAGGTTAGAGGTGGTGAAAGGGACAAGAAGAAACACGAGGGAGGGGGGAAACATGCAAACACAGGCCTAGAAAACCGAGCTGGCATTAAATCGAAAACAACAAACCGTCCTAGTCTTAGGAGCAAAATATATGGGTAGTAATTCCATAATATCGCACAATATGAACGTCATCCACCCAAGAGTC
This sequence comes from Amphibalanus amphitrite, assembly GCF_019059575.1. Taxonomy (NCBI): domain Eukaryota; kingdom Metazoa; phylum Arthropoda; class Thecostraca; order Balanomorpha; family Balanidae; genus Amphibalanus; species Amphibalanus amphitrite. Next base: position 4,048 of record NW_024883760.1, read on the forward strand.
TCTTTTGTCTCTGCCTTCACTCTGAATATGAACCTAATTATCCTCTACCCTCCTTTCAATCGCCCTTTACTCTTGAGAAGAACTCTCTTCTATCCGCATCACTCTCCCCCTCCCTCCCGCCGTCCATCCCCCCCCCCTCTCTCTCTCTCTCGCTCTCTCTCGCTCTCTCTCGCTCTCTCTCGCGCTCTCTCTCTCCCTCTCTCTCTCTCTCTCTCTCTCTCTCTCTCTCTCTCTCTCTCTCTCTCTCTCTCTCTCTCTCTCTCCTCTCACCAAGGCAGAGGCGCTCCGTCGACCCTGGTCGGGCCCCATGTCGAACGCCGTCACAGTTAGTAACACCTGAGGCCGCTTCTCGCGATCCAGGTCTGCAGTTAGCAGACGGACCACACCCAGATCGTCGACGGAAAAGTCGTCCGCGAGATCACCTGAGGGGGTGGGGGGTGGGGGGTAACAGAGGGTGTGAGATGGCTTTTGGTGAACTATCTTTTGCTAGAATAACGCCGATGAGCTGAGATTTGTGAAATACGGCTCAATATCGATAATGTCAATGTCATTACATGATACTTTATTTCTAATGTAGAGTGAGAAAATGGAAGAGTGAGAGAATGGAGAGTGAGAATGTCTGTGACTGATTAACTCAGGAGGGACCTGGGACTGGTTATTGCAATACGATGGGGTTACAAAGAAAGTGTTGAGTTTAGGAGAAACATTATACCGCCAAGTTAATGACAGATGCGAAAGATAAATAGGGCGAATACATCAGAGGACAAGATAAGAAGACAGACACAGCAAAATTCCAAAAGCCACTGTAGGTAAATGACGGGCACAAAATAAAACCAGAAAAAACCACCAACGCCAACTCATGCCAAGCAAACTAACAGCCTTTCACAATTAGGCGGGAACAGGACAGGGTTGTTCGAGGACAAAGCGTGATTAGTTGTGAAAAGCTGCGACATCTCCAGTTATTGCTGGTTGATTACTCGACACGTTACCGAATATGCCCATTCTAAAGATAAATGTAGAGTAATGGCTGCTAAAGAAAAAAAAAACAGATCCTATTCAAAACAAAAGAGAAGCAGAAAACCAACACCGAACAGCAGGCCGTAAAAAAGCCAATAAAGGGAGGTATTGCAAAGCAGCTGTAATTCAGAAATACACGAGTCAGCTGTGCCAATTCCAAGCAGACAAGAAGGTGTCAAGCTGGATGCAAAGCTAAAACACGACAGCTTAGCACGCAGTCCCGTTACCCAAGTCCCGACCACAGTTAGTCAAAAATACCTGTCACCCGACACTGACAGCGAAACCGACACCGTCGAGCATCAGACTAGAAGAGAAGCCTGTAACGATCCGGCCAAAACCGGTTAAAGAGGGAAGAGGGGGAAGTAGCGGTGATTTCGTTACGTATAACTATATAACTATCATCCATCTTTTACTTTATAAATTTAGTTCAAACGTTTGAATGGACGGATTGACAGAACCGGAGCCTACGCTAAGCAGAGCTTGTTGCGTAAACCCTATCCATTTACCTTTCCTCAATTTAATAGCCATATTCAACAGTCATTACACAAAAAATAGCCCCCTTTTAGCCGATGCTCTCCCCAGTCTCCACTCATTGATGTCTACCCTCTCCCGATGTCAATTCAACTACCATCGCTACCCCTCCCCTTTTCCCCTTCATTCTCACCAGGTATCGTGTAGCTGACTTCGCCGTACATTCCGGAATCAGCGTCTGTGGCTCTGACCTGAACCAGCTCCACGCCCGGGTCACTGTGTTCCTCCACTGAGGCAAAGTACACGTCCTGAGGGAGCAAAATCACACAATTATAGCCATCAGTGAGTGGAATGGAAAACATAGCCCGGTGAACGACTGTTCCGGTTGTTTTTCAATAGAAAAACACAATATTCACGAATAGTGTTTAGTCTTTTCAAACAACCTGCGGTGCAACCACAGAACTGGTTGCTGTGTTCCTCCAATGAGGCATAGTACACGTCCTGGGAAAGCAACAACGACACAAACAGTCAGTGCATGTACGATTTGTTTGCTGGGATTCGCGCTGACATCGAGATTATCTTGACAGAGTTAGGTGTGCGGAAGGAAGCGTGTGACAAAAATGTGAGATAAACATTTGAAACATTGGCATGCCTCCATCCTAATGGCACCTACATACACAAATGTTGTTAATTTGATGGCTGTAATTACATTTGATGGTTAGATGCTTCGGACCTACGTATGAGCCGCTCCGGCCTCCAATCACTGTCATCTATCCTAGGGCGTAACTAGTAACTACCCCAATCAAAACAAAATTCCGTTCTGGGCTGGACGGTCCCGTGCTACGTGAGGAGCTACGTGGGTAGCTCCTCAAGAGCAGGCCCATCGTGCGGTGGGGTGACCGTTGGCAGGGCTAGGTGGTCTGTACAAAGTGAAAGCCTGAGCCCGGGCGGAGCAGTCTGTCCTGAATGGCTGTCCCTACCAAAATATTTACAATCACCATGCATTGCATACCTACCCTATGTATGAGCCATACCTATCCAAAAGAGCCATACCTAATACCTATCCAAAAGCACCGCCAGCTTCAACTGTTCCACTCCATCCCATTCTCCTTCCTCACCTGCTCAAACTCCGGGCTCAGATCGTTGACGTTGACCACGTTGATGACCAGGTGTGCAGTGCTGTTCCGCTGCGGCACGCCCGTGTCGAAGGCCATGACGTCCAGCTCGAACTGCGTGATGTTCTCGTAGTCGACCCGGGAGCGGACGGATAGCTCGCCTACTCAGGGCGCGGGGGGGGGGCAAATTAGCGTGCATGTAGGTCGTGTTTTGATATTAACATAGCAAATGGTTTGACTTTTATTATATTTTTCACTTTATTATATTGTATCGACATTTATTATATCGCTATCCTTCAACCCCAATCAATGTAATATTTTTAGGCTATGAGCTCTTAAATGAGACGAACATTTTGCCGAGCATTATTTTTACCGGTCATAAGTCTTCTCTAGCCTAACCTACCGCAACCTCACCCACGACACAGGTGTGTTTCAGGCTCATTTCCTTGGCGGATGAATATCTCATCGACACAAAACTAACTGACCCGGACGTGTTAAGATTAGCCCTCCCTCGCGTTGCGGTGGCAACCACGACACTCTTAACACATATCCATCACAATGACGACATAAACCAATTAAAATACACAATTCACACCGTGAATTGTTCATTTATATTTTATAATGTCGGCTTAACCGGATGAAAGTGTCACTTGTGGCTAAAAAGAGAAATATATGCCTCGCATTACGTTTTTCTCAATAACTCTCATCAATCCTCAACCTAACCATGGAGAGGTTGGATGCACCCGCACCCGTCTCACCTGTGGCCGGATCTAGGCGCACCAGTCCTCCCTCCTCTGCGTGATATCTCCGTACGAGAGTATCCCTATCTGTCGCTCGAACCCGTCCGAATACTGTGCCGGGCGCTAGCTCTTCTCGCAGCTCGAAACTGAGCACGGGCCGCTCAGGGGTCCATGGCGGGGAGAATTCGGGGGCGAATTCGTTGACGTCGACAATAGTCACCAGAAGACGACCTGGGGACGGGGGAGGGCGGGGGGGGGGGGGGGGGGCGTGTTACGCAGCGCATATTACAGAAGAAAGACCTAGTAAGACAAGTCGCAGAGGGCAAGATGGGATTCAAAAGGTGTGCATTAAAAAGAATAATAGAAAAAGTATTCGTTGGTATGTACTGGGTATGTACAGCTTTGATCTGTCATGCAGATGTCGAGAATACCAAGCACCATAAATGAGCCTTATGTCGAATAAAGGGAATGAATGAATGACTTGATGAAAACAAACAGAATGAATGTATAAATAAACACATGCTTTCAACTCCCCATTCTTCCAGTCTTCAATGACCCGTAGCCCACGTCTTCTCCTGCCTGACCTGTGAACTGACCCCACTCATTGACCCTTTACCCTACCCCGTTACCCGTTATCCCCTCACGGACCTGAGCTCTGCTGGGGCGGGAAGGCGCTCGTATCCGTTACAGCCACGGCCAGTGTGACCACCGCTGCCTGATCGCGCATCAGAGGCTCCGCCACAGACACCCAGCCGTCCGAAGACACGTTGAAGAAACTCTGAAAACGGAGAGGTTAGCGTTAGAGTACTAACGTTTGGGTTGTCGTGTGAAACTATTGAGATATCCCAAACACAAAAAGTAGCGATATTGGTATGAACTATTCATAAAATGTCTAACAACATTCAACATATTTATGCAAAAACCGCATAAAATCAGCAGCCAGCCTGCCTAACAAAGGCGCACGGAGCGCGATTATATCACTAATCACTATTCACTAGCCCACGGGAGCCCCTCCCCCTTACTCCCCCCCCCCCCCCCTACCAACCTTGTAGGCTCCGTTGGGCCGGTCCACTTGTTTGCCGCTCTCACTGACTGCCGATTCGACCTTCTCCAGACTGAAGACCAGATCCTGCGGAGAGGCTACGTCGGGATCGACAGCCGACAGCTGGTAGAATCGCGAACCGACGGCCGCGTCCTCAGACACCTGGTGGTGAAAGAGCGAACTATTCAGACACCTGGTGGCGAGAAGGCGAACTACTGACACCTGGTGGACGGAGTGTCAATCGCATAAGCTTTAGTTATGTCTTCACCGCTAGATGGCAGAAGCGAACAAGGTGTCAAATTGCTACGAGTTATCTCGAACTTCGCATTACGTAATCATCCTATTGTCATAGCATGGGTTGCCCTTGTCGTTCAAAGCAATCGCCTATAGATGTCACTACGAGTCTACGCAGAAAAACAACGCGAAATGCCGGTAATCAACGGGAATCTCGTGAAACTTGCAATGGGCTCCTCCGCTTGAAAGAGTTAGGGTACGAGTTTTCATCCCGGAATTTTATCTTTGCGCAGTGGCGATACAGTAACCAATGAGGTTTATCCGAGGTGCTGTTATTGCTAGTTGAAAACTTTACCCAATACCCCGCCTGGACGACGTGAAATACCGTCGGCCAAGGCAATGTTTGAACGGCCTCACGGGGCCTACTAATATACAAATAACGAGGAATGGTGAAAGCTAACAACAATCTAACGACAAGAATTATACGGTTTTCTTAAGTTTGCGTTCGTGATCTCAACTAAGGCCCAGGCCCGTGCTGCGCAGCTGGCCTACATACACGATGAACATTACGTCTTTTGCGTCGCCATGATAAACATATTTCTACTGCCTGAAGTGACGCCTATTTCACTACTCGTATCCACTTGAATTCTATTACTGTATTTTCTAGCTTGGTATTATGCATGCAAATGCAATAGCAGCAATATTGCCTTTTCATGAGTCGCTTTCTTTTTTAGCGTAAAGATGAAAAAGTATGTACAGCACAGCGGGAAGCATCTACGTAATATTGTGGTTAGAAATCCATACAAATTAATTGGTAAAAAATAATCATTGGAAAATAATACCCAATAACTACAAATCACTAGATAACGATATCTTGGTCTTAGCCTGATATCTATGTTAATTGCTTTATGTCAATCATAATGAAGATAACATTCAGTAAATCCACCGAAAATGAGAGTGACCCCCTCCCCCCCCCACTCCCCGTATTCTCCCTACCTCGGCACGCTGCGTTCCCGGCGTAAAGTGGGGACTCTTGTCGTTGGAGTCGATCACCATCACAGATAGGGTAGCCGTGCCCGTCTGGGCCGGAGAGCCTGCGTGAAAATGGGGGGGGGAGGGGGGTAAGTTATAGAGGAGGAGTGTGTTATAGCTGACACTTGACAAGTCCTCGTTGGATTGGGGCGCACGGGGTAGGTGTAAAATGGAGAGCAAACTACCATGAAATGATGGTGACTGAGGTGACTCGCTAGAGTATGATAGTAGAGGCTGATGAAGTATGGTTTCATATTGCAGCCGTCAAAAGAAATACGAATTATCTCCAATTAATTCCTTTTATTTTAATTCAACCGACCCCTTCCTGCTACTTGTTCCTGCAAAACAAACTTGCACTAAATATCCCCTTCATGAATCTCTCCTTCCACAAATCCCCCTTTCCCCACAAACACGCCCCCTCCCTATATCTCCTTCTTCCCCCTCCCCCTCTTCCCCCACCTACCTGAATCCACGGCCAGCACTTCAATACTGTACTGTGCCCTCCTCTCATGATCCAGCCGCCTGGCCAGTGTCACCACGCCCGTGCTCTGTTCCACAGAGAAGTCCTCGTAGGCGCCCCGCTGCAGTCGGTAGCGTATGGCGGCGTTGGCGGCTGTGTCTCTGTCGCGGGCGGCCACGCGCTGAACGACCGTGCCTGAGAAGTGTGAGGGGGGGGGGGTCAGGTTAGGGGAGGGTAAAAAAATAGCGTGCGCAATGTACATTTTAGTGTGTACAATATGGAAAGAATGGGAACTACGAAATTCTGGACGATGTGCGCATTCTAGGAAAATTAATGTCAACTAGCATGCTATCAAGATTTACCCTCAATAAGCATAATCACCCCAGAGTATCAGTATATAACCTCACGTCCTCCCTCACCTACTATAAAAAGGCTTTGGTGGTGCATGGTGGTAAAAAAAAATGGTGGTGCAGCATGGCTCGTCAATCAGCTTACACATTGGCACATTCTCTGACATACATCATATTATCAACTCCCAATCCTTCTCACCAATGGGTACACTCTCTGACATACAACTATATCCCTCTCTCCTTATCAATTATGGGTACAGTCTCTGACATACAGTTCACGAATTCCCATGCTCCTCACCAATGGGTACACTCTCTGGCAGGACGGCCTGGTACACTGTCTTGGAGAATTCTGGTTTGTTGTTGTTGGTGTCAATGATTGTCACCTCGACTGGTACAGAGACTGAGTGAACTCCGTCAGTCACCTGAGGAAAGGAGATGCTCGGTCAGTGTAGCACGCGATAGCAAACCAATCCGCAATTATTGAATTGGGTGTGCTAAGGGTAGATTCAACGCAAATGTTTCTCGTGTAAAAAAAAATGTAACCGTAAATATGGAGCTAATTCAGCAGTAGAAGAAGAAACACAAAGCTGCAAAGCTGAACACGAAACAAAAAAGAACTCACTTAACTCTCATGAGTCATTCATAGTTGCAGGTAACCGTGAAACTGGTCGGACAGCAATTTTAGTCAACTTCAGGTAACGTTCAAATTCAGTTCAGTCAACTTCAGAGCAATCCACTACCAAAAATAGTCCAACGAAATTTACAAGGGATTTAACTGCCTACAAAGTGACACATTACCTTTCATTTTAATTATTACTTACTAGTAAGTAGTAACTTACTATTCCTGACTTTCGTAAATTTACTAACACCGTGCACACCATCGTAAAAAAGATGACACACTTCCCAATCACTAACCTCAGCCACGAGGGCGACCATCTCCCTGCCCTGCACGTCATCCAGGTCAATGCCCTCCGTCTTGTTAACAGTGACCTCCCCCGTACTAGGGTCAATACGGAACACACCACCCTCCAGCAGAGAGTAGGTCAACTGGGAGGTCACGTCACGGTCCTCCGCCTGCCGGGTCAAGGGAACAGGTCAGAGGGGTGACAGCACTGGGGGCAATGGATCTAAGGATAAAGGACTGTCTTCCCAAATCATAACACTCTCGACATGATCTATTTTTGTCTTTGAAATTTAGCCTGTATTTTCTGACCGGGTTATAGCGTGATTGACATCTCTTCCATCCAAATAAAAATGAATGCCTAATTGTAAAAACGCAAAAAATATTCGATACTCGATGCACATTTAATACCTAGCACGGAGCTCAAAGAAAGCTCTTACGCCCGTCAAGAGCAAATCACACACCGCTCTTTCACGTCTCGCCCTGTCCAAGTCCATGCTTTTGTAAACCACTAGTATCAGCATTCAGGAAGCAGTAGCTATAGGGATCACGCTGGCACTGGGGGAGGGGGAGGGGGGCAACACAGGGGCTCACCCCAGGAGGGGGAAGGGACACCTACCTCGACCACCAGCGGGGGGTCAAACCGGCGGGCGCCCTCTCTGATCACGGCTCCGTACATCTGTCGTCCGAACCTCGGCGTGTTGTCGTTTGTGTCCAGAGTGACGATCTTCAGCGGCACGGACGAGCTGAGACCCTGGCCGGCCTCGTCGGTCGCCTGGGCGCGGGATGAGGGGGGGGGGTGTCAGAGGGGGGAGGTTAGGGGGGACAGATCAGGTACTGTGGTGGCGTGGGGAGTTTGGTAGGGGTAGCTAGTATCCAGTGTGCACTACAGCTGTTGTGGCCAGAGCACAAAGCAAACATTACTTGACAATTACCGGTAAATGAGTATGAAAAGTTCGGGGTAGCCATGAACACGTAACCGAAAACTAGCGCCAATTAAAGGTAGTGTGCCACCTTTGAAAGATTTCCCGTTTTATTTTTTCTAGGATAAGAAGCTTCTGTTTTTACCTAATATCGCAAAAAAAATCAAAAATGGGCCTGGAATAGTGCCTTTTTCGCCTAAAAGTTTATCGGTTTTTAGATATGTATAACAACTGTAGTGGGCTCACCTGCAAACAGGCGTCGGGCAACAATCGCGAATGCGGCGCACTTGTGACAATAAGCAAAGGTCATTATAGTGTTACGACCATACGACGTACGGGAATGAGTTATCAGCTGTCTAATCGTAGACAACACAATGTCGAGCCTTAAACTGTAAGCCTGTATTGGTATTGTTTCTTAAATTTGGCTGTCGAACATTAATTTGTGGTTTGAAATATGATTTTATGTAAAATAATTGATATGAAAGAGCCGTCTCTTAAGTTATGACCCCATTACAACACACGCAAGTGGCAGAAATGACAATGATCAGCTGACGCATTTTTCTTGGCCGAAGTCAGAGCGCGCGGCCCGACGCACCACGCGTATTTGGAAATTCCGACCTCGACGAGCATCAGAAGCCACCTAACAGGCGTGTTCGAAACCGCTCGACCGTTCCGTGCTTCTATCCTCAGGATACCGAAATCCTTCTCCTCCACCCCGCAACCCCTCTCCGGGCTGGACAGGCATCTTTATCTCATGCGGGCTGCTCCCTTGGAGCGGCACCGCTGCTCCCGAGGGAGCGCACCCCGTAGCCGGGTGCAGTGAGTGCCTTGGGGCTGGGTGGCCTGTCCTCTGGACGGGCTCAGCCCCGGCGACTTACTAGGGTGCCTGCCCAGACCAATGTCTCCCCCTAATTCCTATCATCCTTCCGGCTCTGCAATGGTCTTGTCGACCGAAAGGGCCTAACCCAACAAAACAAAAACAAACAAACAATTCGAAACCGCAGGAGATGATGATGAACGGGTTTATCGAAACTTGATTGGATGAGCCTATCGGTAATAGCGATTTTAGTGTGTGCATTTATTGTTCATAGTGGTGTGAAATGTGGTTGGGGTACGACCGACAACCCGTCGGGGCGAATTTCGCACTGGGGTACTCAAAATTTGAAGAATTTAAGACGTTTCCATAAGTTTTGAAGGTATGGATAAGTTCTAAAAATCCGGTTCTCCTTATCCGGGTCATTAACTCCATATGGTCCAAGAAAGCTGGCACACTACCTTTAAATTATGGTCTCACTTCAAAATGACTCAACTCAGCTCTACGGTAAATACTGGGGAACACGATAAGAGACTATAAGATACGGATTCCAGCAGAGAGATAACAGAGCGACTGGAGTAAATAATAATAGTCTTGCCTCCACAGTGAGAAAGTAGTCCCTACAACCTAGCCTTGACAGTCTGAGGAAGTACTCCCGCTAGCGACTGCCCATCTTCTTACCTCGACTGTGAGGAAATAGTCTCTCTGCGTCTCGTAGTCGATACAGGGCGGTGCTCCGGGCGTATCACAGGGCGCCACCACCACCGTACCCGTGCGGGGGTCGATGGTGAACCTGAAACCACACACATACACGAGGAGACACATTAGCGGCGAAATGTTGAGTAAGTGACATGATATACCGAACTCATCAACACATTGAGCACGGGACAGAATACACGGAACACATAATGAAAACGCAGATCAAGATTTCCGTTGGTATGTTGACAGGCTACATGAGTACGCCCTTCATTCTGGTATACATTCAGAATGCTCGTCCGAAGAAAAATAACAGTCCCTCGTTTAAGTCTCGGTTAAGTCTCTCCTAGTGATATCTCCTTTTAATTGGCCCCGTCTTCTTTCCCCTACGCTTTTCATCCGGATCCCACCAAACCTTCCTCATTTCTTTCTTTCCTGGCTTCTTCATACTTTCCTCTTTCTCTCCCTCTTTCATGCCCTTCCCTCTCCTTCACTCTCTCTTTATCTTCCTTTCTTATCTCACCTCTCTGAGCCGGCGCCGCTCAGCTGATAGACGATCCCCTCCAGTCCAAACAGACCCGAGTCGCGGTCACCGGCCGACACGGTGGTGATTATAGTGCCCGGGGGAGACATCTCAGACACCTGGGGAGAGGGTACAGATATCTCAGACACCTGGGGAGAGTGTAGAGACATTTCAGACAACTGGGGAGAGTGTCGGTGGTGATTATAGTGCCCGGGGGAGACATCTCAGACACCTGGGGAGAGTGTAGGAGATATCTCAGACACCTGCCGAGAGTGTAGGAGACATTTCAGACACCTGCCGAGTAGGTGGTGATAATAGTGCCCGGGGGAGACATCTCAGACACCTGCCGAGAGTGAACACATACATTTTAGACACCTGCAGAAAGTGTAACAAAAATCTAAGAAACCTGGGAAGAGTGTGCATGCAGACATTGCAAACACCCGGTGAGTGTTAGGGCATCTCAAACACCTGGGAAGAGCGTACGGAAATTTAAGACACCTAAGGAGAGTGAGGGATATTTCAGACACCTGCGGAGAGACTAAATACAGGCATTTCAGACACAAGCTGTAGATAATGTGCAGACAGACAGCTCAGACACCTGCGGAGTGTACAGACATTTCAGACACCTGCGGAGAGTAAAGGAGATATTCAAGACATCTGCCGAGTGTACAGAATCAGATACATATTCGGACACCAAGCCGGGTGAATGCACAAACATTTCACACGCCTGAGGAGAGGGTACGAACATTTCAGACACCTGCGGAGAGTGTGCGGATATATCAAAAACCTGTGAAGAGTGTTCAGACATTTCATACGCCTGCGGATACTGAGGAGAATGATAGCTCATACCTTAGCTTTTCGTTTTCCTCGTATCATTTCCATAATCTATCTGCTTGGAGTGTTTTATACGTGCTGTATAGGACTTTGACCTCAATAGGAACACACCGTCAACGCTTACATTCTAAAAGGTACAACAACCTTAGTATAACTAAAACTGCGAACTAAACTACACTAAACTCCACTGACCTGCGCGACGTAGGCGTCCTGGCTGAACCTGGGCGGGTTATCGTTGAGATCACTGACGGCCACGGTGACTGTGGCCGTGGTGGCCAGACGGTCCGGGGTGCGACTCTCCTCAGCAACCAGCTGGTGAGAGCGGGGGAGGGGGAGAGACGGCGTGAGTAGAGCGGGTGAACAGAGGGGGTGAGCACGAGCCGAGAAACGGCAGACTATGCTGGTCTGAAGTGGAAGCAACAAACTAGACTGAGCACCAGACACGGACGCCGAGATCTATGCATTATGCAATATTATACTGCTAATCATGTCATTAGCTTTTTGTTGTTATATTAAAACTATCAATACGGCAAATTGGTGGGAATTACATCTACTAGTAGAATCGGAATTGTATCTTCTCACTTTTGAAAAGCATGGCGCAATACGCTTGCAGACATAATCGACATAATTACATATCAAGAACACGAAGACAATCCATGCCACCGTCACTCGCTCTTACCAGCAGTATGAACTTCCTCTGGTTGGGGTTCTCATAGTCGAGCGGTCCACGCGCCAGTCGTACGCTGAGGGCACTGCTGCCAGTGCCCGAGGAGGGCTCCACACTGAACGGACCCGTCTCGTCCAGAAGACGTACTGTGAACGCGCTGCTCACACCCTGTAGCGAGAGAAACGGGGAACGTTAGAGCATATCATAGGGAGACAGATGAAAGGATATCAGATCGTGTTAGGGGAAAGGCGAGGGAGATACCACGTGAGGAGACGGGATTCTGTCGAGGGCGTAGGGAAAGGGGAGGGTATGATTTATCACGATGCAATGAGAATCGGAAACAATCCCTGATTTGAGTGGCCAAAGGCTAGGATTATTTCTTGCATTTAAGTTTGGGCTCTCCCTGAAGTATTCTTTTTTAATATCAGCCCGGTTTCCGAAAACATTACTAAAACATATTCAGCTCGACTACGTGAATCTCATTCAGTATCATTCAATCATATAATTATGCGTTAACTACTTTACAATAAGCTAACATTAATATCGTCAGTCAGGCAGAAGAGAAATAAATATTCAAACATACCACGTCGGCGTCAGTGACCAGGATGTTCAGTCCCGGCAGCGGAGTGCCGTCCCGCAGGTTCTCACTGATCGTTGTCGAATACTCCTGTCAAACAAAAATGATACAGAACATGGTACATCATCAAACACTTGTCACATTATTCGCAAAGATGCGTCTCGGGCGACGAAATTGAGCCTCGCTCGTGCAAACGGAAACCCCGATAGATTGATGTCGACCGCCCTCCTAACCGGTCCCCATCGGAGCACCAATTTAAGAACAATTAGCCCAACAGGTCACTCTCCGCCCACCACTATACCTTAACACCCCAAACAGCCCAAATACGACACCCAAAACACCTCAACTACAATAGAAAAGCCCAATATTCTAACGAATAGTGTTTGTCTATTTCAAACAGCCTGCGGTTAAGGTATACGATACCCCAAACACCCCAAATACGATACTAGACTTCGAAACACCCCCGACTACGATACCTGTTGACTGAAGCGAGGCGGTTCATCATTGGCGTCTCGTACGGTGACCGTAATGTCAGCGGTGGCCTCCGTCAGGGGTCCCCGCAGTCGGCGACCCGACTCCACCTCAACAGCCTGGTGAGGGGGAGGGGGGGGGGGGTCAGAGGTCAGTCGGCGGCCCGACTCCACCTCAACAGCCTGGGGAGGGGGGAGGGGTGGGGAGATCAGAGGTCCCCGCAGTCGGTGGCCCGACTCCATCTCCACAGCCTGGGGAGAGAGGGAGGTCATAACAGAGCCATGAGTATTGAGTATATTAAGGTTCGGATCGAGTTCAGTAAATTAAATGTGGAAAAAATAAAAAACTTTTTAAATAGCAGCAATGTGCATATCTTAAAATACATTATTGATTGTCAAATTCGTTCATTATCAATGAATGTCATGGCAACTTTTCACAAAAGGCAACAAAATGGGTACAATTTCGGACCTGCTACAAACACAAGAAAAGCCAAAGCATTTGACAAAACATGTCATCATCATCATCATTAGCCCATAATAACTAAATACGCACTTACTATAGCAGCAGCAGCTCTAGGCCATTATAAACCTCATCAATTGACACTACCGGTGGTTTCAACTTTCCTAGACTGGCACAGAATCCACCGACTCACCTTGACTGTGAGATGAATGGCGCCGCCGCGCACCAGATCCGACTCTCGGTCCAGTTTTTTGGCCGTGCTCAGCACGCCCGTCTCCTCGTCCAGCGAGAAAAACTCGCCAGGGTCTGCCAGGGCGAGAAAATGAGGTGTGAATGGTAGGAAGGCTTTGTGATGGATGGGGGTAGGTGTGCGAGCACGAGCATCTTTACGAAATACCATGCGGCAAGATTACTGAAGTCCGTTAGTCGAAGTGCATACTGCAGATACATCTCAGCTTCAGCAGTTCCCAGCAGGCAGACTAGGCAAGGAAACCAACAACTATGAGCAGTAAAATCACACCTCCATCTAGCCTTTATGTCATCCCAATTCATCCTGCTACCCTCTCCGCCTGTCCAGGCTTCTCTCTCCCTCGCTCGTTCCTTTCCATCTCTAATTCTGAACTACCCAATATCCATTTTGAGGATTACGTGTCACACCTTCCTCTATTCCCTCCCTCCCTCCCTACCCCTCTCCCCTGTCTCACTTTCCACCATCTCGAAGACGACAGGTCGTGCCGCCCCGCTGTCTCCATCCGCCGCCGCCACGGTCAGTACGACCGTACCGATGGCGGCTCCCTCGTCCACAACGGCCGTACGACTACCCGAGAACGACGGTGGCGAGTTCTGCACGTCCTGAACGCCGATCAGAGCACGGCCGGCGGCGGTGAAACGGCCGTCCTGTGGGGGGGGGGAGGGGGGGTCAGTGAATGAACGAATCGCACGTGGGTGGAAATATGTCCAACGACAAGCTGGGTAAAACAACTGGGTCGATGGTAAAGCTGGATTTCCTAGAGACTATGCTAAATCACAAACCACGTACTCATGTATGCTTCTTGACACTTCCTTTCCCTACACGTTAACAAAAACAAAACAATGACACAAACATGTGCCTCCCTCGTCAACATAACCAAACACATCATCTCCACAAGTCCCAATCATGACAATGAAACCTTCCCTCCTTCCCTCTCCTCACATACCCCCTCGAAAGAGTACCTAATGACCTTCACTTACGGTAAATACTTGAGATAAATACATACCGACGCGAGCAGCGCCACACTGATCCTGGGGTCTCCGGTCGGTGAGAGTACCAGCGGCCGTTGTAGCACCAGCGAGCCCACGTACAGCTGAGAGGTACTCTCCAGGGCCATCACTGTCAGCAGCTCACAGGCGCCCTCCGACTGGCGGTACACGGAACGGACACGGCACGAGTCGTGGTTAGGTGGGTGGGTTAAAACGTGTGGCGTTTGGATATGTATGCAGAAAGTTCGTGCAGTAAGAAGTAAGTACGGCAAGAGTTCGTCATTTGGTAAGTGTATGCGTGATTTGTAAGCCGAAAGGGTGATCTCAATATTATGAACATTTATCACTATGGTATAATAAAATTCACTTGCATGTTCTTATAACGGTAAACAACTACATATTTACCACGCTGGCCTGTATCGTTAAACTCACGCACACACAAGTACATACGGTAATTTGACGCAATCCTCTTATTACAGCTATTACCTCAAGTAAAGGTCATTAGGTACCCTTTCGAGTAATCAGACCCTTTACTCAAGAGATGCCTCCTCTTCTTCTGACGAAGACGAGTAGGCTGCCATGCTAGGTGAGGCCATACATTGATGGCCACGATGATCATTAGTATGAGAACTTGTAGTTGAACTTTTCAGGGTGGTCCTTCCATTCCTTCCCCAGTCTGTACTTGAACACATCGACATTTGGAGCATCGATGGTGTGGGTTGACAGCTTGTTCCATGTCTGAGTTACTCGTGCCGCAAAGAAGGCTTTTCTGGGTCCCAATTGATGCTGGACTTGAAGTTTTTGATCGTGACCTCGGGTGACACGGCTGAGAGAGTTCTTGAACATGCTGTTGTGACAACACGGGCACTCTCTTTGGAAGTCCACCTTGTCGAAGCCTTTCAAAATTTTGAAGGTCTCGATGATGTCCGACCGTTTCCGTCGGAATTCCAGAGTAGGTAAATTAAGGCTCCTGAGGCGATCTGAATATGAAAGGTGAGACAGTCCGTTCACCAGCCTTGTTGCCCGCCGCTGCACCTGTTCGAGTGCATCTTTGTCCTTTTTGAACTTGGGACTCCATATAACAGTTGCATACTCGAGGTGGGGCCTGACAATGCTTTTGTACAAGGCTTTGAAAATGTCGCTGTCAATTTTTGCAAAGGTATGCTTGATTGCACCAAGAATTCTATTGGCCTTGTTAATCTGGTTAGTGACATGTTTTGAGAAGGATAGCTTCATGTCTATAGTGACTCCCAGGTCCTTTTCCTCACAGACTGCTTCAAGGGTATGTTTGCCTCCACCCATAGTTGTCATGGTATACTCACTTCCAGGATTTGTTGGTCCTAGATGCATGACCTTGCACTTGAGTGGATGAAAGATCATCTGCATTGTTTTTGCCCAATCTTGCAAAGAGTTGATGTCCTCTTGCAGATTGTGAAGTTCACCATCGCGCTCGTTGATGACTTGGTAGACCTTGGTATCGTCCGCAAACATAGAGATGTGACAATTTAAGAGGTCGGGAACATCACAGACAAACATGGAAAACAAGAGAGGCCCGAGCACTGAGCCTTGCGGCACTCCACTTGTTACATACTCCCAGTCTGAGAGTGATCCATTGACGTTCACTCTTTGCCGCCTGCCTGTTAGAAAACTCCTTATCCACTGATGAGTCTTTGCATTCACCCCTAGAGCCTGGACCTGGGCTAGAAGCCGTTCATGGGGCACAGTGTCGAACGCTTTGGCATAGTCCAGAAACACAACATCCACTGGTAAGCTGTGGCTTAGCGCTTCCGTCCAAATATCAAGAGCTTCCAGTAGGTTTGTGACTGTAGATTTCCCTGTGATGAAACCATGTTGTTGGCGAGCGATAAGATTGTTTGTCTTCAGATGAGCGATGATGTCCTCGCATATGATCCTCTCCAGAATCTTGCATAATATTGATGTCAGTGACACTGGTCGGTAGTTCGCGGGATCACTTTTGTCGCCTTTTTTAAAGATTGGCGTGACGGTGGCCACCTTCCATTGCCGTGGAACTTCTCCAGTTTCAATACTTTTACAGAACAGAGATGTGATGGGTGTCGCAAGTTGGTCAGCAAGTTCGTGCAAAACACGAGGGTGCATGTTGTCGGGGCCTGGCGATTTATCAATCTTCAGTGTTTTCAGCTTGGCATGGACTCGCTGAACAGTTATCGCAATTTGCATCTCTGCCTCCAAAGGCTTTGGAGCTAGCGTTGGGATCGATGACTTGTCTTCCTTTGTGAAAACGCTTGCGTACTGATGATTCAATATATCAGCCTTGTGCTTGTCGTTAGTTGCCGGTTCACCATTAGCACTACGCAAGTCCGAGATACCACATTTTGATTTCCTGCGACGGTTGACGTAGTTCCAAAACACTTTGTGATTTCCTTTGACTTCTTTAGCCAGCTTCGACTCGAATTCCCGCCTTGCTTTCCTGGTCGCGTGGGTAGCTTCATTTCTTGCCTTGACATAACTTTCGTAATCATTACTGTCCTTGGTGTTCAGAAAACGAACCCAAGCGTGATGTTTTTTCTTCACCATTCTAAGAGCACTCCGATTCATCCACAGGGGATTTCCTCTTTTCGCTTTCTTGTTGGTGTCCAGCTTGGGCACGTACCTATCCATTAAATCCGTGATCGTTTGTTCAAGCGTATCTGCCATCTCATGCACAGATTTGCCTTCAAATAGTCCTCGCCAGTCAACGTCCAGTGCTTTCCTCATTTCTTCATAGTTGGCTTTGTGGTAATTCAGTACCGCACTCTTTCTTACTGGAACGTAAGGGACAAACGATATAGCAAATGAGACACTGGCATGATCGCTTGCTCCAACCGGGTCTCCAATTGTCAGTTGTTCCACCAAGTCTCGCTCATTTGTAAAGAGTAGGTCATCGAGAGTAGAGCGCTGTCCATCTCTGTATCTTGTTGGCTCTGTTATATGCTGTAGAAAGTAGGTATCGCGTATACATTCGATAAACTTACGAGCTGGGCTGTTCTGGCTGACACCTTCTGGAACTTCTGGGTCCGGGGTCCAAAATATTTCTGGGTGGTTAAAGTCACCGACTATAACCTTGTGCGAATGATTTGTGGATGCTGCCCAGCCAAGCATTTTGTGAAGATCAGGATCTTGAGGAATAGCTTTACTTGGTGACCCGCTTCTGTAGATCACCCCAACAAGCATACTTGCTCCACCCCGGGCATTAACCGTAATCCAGGTGCAATCCTGAAAGTTGCAGTCTCCCGCGGGATAAACTTGTTTGGCCATCAGATTCTTTTTTACATAAATTCCCGTGCCCCTAGTAGCTCCGGCTGAAAAGTTGCTAGTAAATAATTCGTAGTCGGGCAGTTCCATTACAGGGTGTTCAGGCATCAACCCAACTTTAGGTTTCATTTCTGTTAATGCAAGAATATCATAGCTCTCAAGTGCAGTGAGTGCCAGCATCGCGTCGTATTTACTCATAATAGAATTGTCGATGTTGGCATAAAACACTTTCAATGAGTTAACAGTATGGGTTACAGGCCCGGCAGGTTTCTTGTCGTCTTGAATGTCTAGTCTCGATGTGATGGAACCATGTGATGGAACTATTACAATTTAAATCAAAAGTATCTCTAGAAGTAACCAATTGAAAAAGAGTACAGCTTCACACCGACAGCTCATCGACACAGCAAACACAGGACAATAAAACTCAACAATCTGGAGAACAATAAAACTCAACAATCTACACGATATTTCACACCCCGTCAGCTTTGTCTCCAACATACCGAGCTTTTCGGGTCGCAGGTGACGTTCAGGTTCTCTCCGACCAGGTCAGGGTCAGTGACCTCGATCTTCTTGATGACCGTGCTCCCGACCGGAGCATCCTCGCGTAGTTCGGCCTCGTACAGTGCCTGGGGGCAGGTCAGGGGTCAAAGAGGTCAGGGCTGGAGTTAGAGATTATAGCAGCGGTTAAGAGGGATCATGGCAAGGCACATAAGAGACATGGTCAGATGGGTCAGTTAGCGAGGTTGGGCAGGGGTCAGAGGTCGAGGTAGGGGTCAGAGGTCAGATCAGGGGCTAGAGGGATCATGGCAGGGGCAGACGTCAAGGTAGGGGTTTGAATTCAAGACAGCAGTTACAGGCCAGAAATCATGGATCGTCATAATGAGATCTCAACACTTCAACCGTAAGACGTTAGGGTTGAAGCCTTAGTTCTGCAGATGCGATTTAACCTTACCCCAGCTACTCTGCCGCAGCTGGAAACAAGTCCCTTTTCTAATCTCAAGCAGGACGTCTACAAGCACTGCTGCAACCACTCTTCACTATTATCCGATCACTTCGCTCACCTTTTTAAACACGGGCTCGTTGTCGTTTTCGTCGACAACGATGACGGTGATGGGCACGGAGACCTTGTTGTTGTCACCGCCCTCCACACGGTCCTCCAGGGTCACCTGGAGCTTCAGCTGGGTGGTCGTCTGTGGACGGAAACGAGGGTGGATGGTAAGGGAGTGTATGTAAGAGTGGGGTGTGAAGTAATTGAGAAATGGCGCGGGGATATAAATAAGAACATCTGAACCAAGGTAGACTGGTAAGCTGAGATGAGTTCATTCAAACACATGCGAACAAAGCTTAATGTCCAGCTCTATTATTTTATTGGATGTAAGGTAAGAAAATCAATGCATTTCACATTAATTTTTTTCAAACAGCATTCTATTCATAATATTCTAACTACCTACTTCATGTATGATAATGAAAGATTATCTCAGGCATGGTGATTGTGGGTGTACTTGAAATAGTAATGATGCTGAAAGAAGCAACGCTTATGCTCAATTTTTTTTAACATCGTAACATTCTACCCTTCCCACATCTCACACGCTGACTAATGAGCATCCTCTCTCACCTCGTGGTCGATTCGTTTCTGCACCGACACCACGCCGGAGCGCGGGTTGACCTGGAGTACGTCGGTGCCCTCCAGGCCGTACAGAAGGGGTGAGCCCTCTGGGTCCACTCCTGGGGTCACGATAGGGGTGCGGTTAGGTGATCTAGGTTGGAGGATATCCAATGAAATAGCGAAGAAGGTTCGGACAAGACAGTATGGAGAAGGTCACAACAAAGAAACAGCAGAAAATTTAGTAGGTACAAAACAATGAACAGGTAGGTATCACACAATGCATGGGAGAATATACAATTAAGGAAAAAAGATAGACACAATAGGTAATGATGCCGATGGCAACAACACAGCAGAAATTCAAAATAGCCGACAAAACAGTGTCAAATATCGACCAAACTGACGAATCATCACACTTAAGAGCTGAGTGGTGAATATTGGATGAAGCACTTAGCAGAACAAAGTGGAACTCAATGATCTAAGAAAAGGGTGGTACTTACCTACCTAATTGATATTTCATACCATACCTGGCAAGGTCAGTAAGTTGTAGCCACTCACCTTTTAGGGTGTAGACTTCCTTTCCGATAGGAGTGTTTTCCGAAATCACATGGTAATCCATGTTGGCCTCAAAGCTAGGTGGTTCATTGGCACTTACTGCTGCCATATGGCAGCATATGACCAAAAGTGCCTTCTGTATAAACATTCTGCAAATACAACATAAGTCATCATAAAGTAATTGGAAGGACCAGTGAAAAAAACTAACAACGAGTGCTTAAATGTAGCCAAATCTCAAGGAGGCAGACACAATACAGTTAAAATATTAAAACAACGGTGGAAAACATTCCAAGGCAAATATTTTTGTGATTGCAGTTGTGAGTCGTTAATCATGACCTACTGTTTAACTCCCCTAGGTATTTATTCACCTGTTTGGGGTTCCTTTGGCCTGAGACTTGAGAGTAGCCAAAAGAATAGAGGAACAGGGAGTAGGGAGGGGACCTGCATAGAAAGAGCTTGCCGGGTGGATGAGAACTAGAGATGTCAATCGGATACCAACTTTTTGGTACACCGATACCAAACCGATACCAACTCGGCATTTGGTATTTGAATCCTAATTTGTTTGGTATTTTGTTGGTATCATGAACCCTCGCTAATGTTTGAGAGGCTAAGAAATCGGTAAAAAGTTGGTATTTTCCTCATGTTCCCAAGTTGGTTTGGTTTCGGTATTTCTCCACGGTTTTGGTTGGTATTTGGTATGGTATCGGTATTCCGATTTTCCGTATTTGACATCACTAATGAGAACCCGACTGGAAAAAATATACGTTACGCCGATTGCCGAACATGTCCGGCGTAGTGTCAAGATGGTGCCGAAAATTTCAGCGCATGTCCGGGATAACTTTGCATGCGCCGAATTCAGCGCATGGCGGCAGCTGAATTTTTCGGTGCAGGGCGGCTACGGATTTTTTTGGCGAATGCGGTCACATAATTTAGTCGGCACACTGGTCAATCTAGCAGCAGATTTCGAGAGGGTTCGGGACGAGATGTCCCCGTCCTGGTCGTGTGCTCGAACTGGCGAGCCGCCCTGAGGATACTCAGCGGAGGAGCGGCCGTCCAGGTGAGGCCTCCACCCTGGGTATGGAAGACCTGATTCAACATTGCAGAGCGTCATGAAGTAATACTGCAGTGGGCTCCTGCCCACTGCGGTAGTGCCCACTGCGGTGCCGAGCGGAATGAGAGCGCGGACGACCTGGCGAAACAAGCGGCCGCCCTGCGCTCCGACGCCCGCTCACTGACCCGGACGGTTCATTATGCGGCCCCAGCCCTCGCGTCAATGGCGCGACCAATGGTCTGAACCACTGGTATTCAAGCCACTCATTGGGAGAACGCCGGCGCTCCCTGTCCCCGGGGAGGACCGAGAGGACACCGTTTCCGTGCACCAGTTAAGGGCGGGGCCCGGGTCACTGGGAGCGTGCCAGCAGTGCCCAGACAAGCAGTGTCCTGCTGCGCTCTGCACCGTGAGCCGAGATAAGGCTGATCTGATGTGCCGGGGCAAGTGCTGCTCTGGCCCTTGCTGGCGCCCTTCTTACCTGGTCTTCTTACCTGGTCGGGTTCCCTTGTTCTGCTTTTAATTGAAGGAGGGGTCAGGAGGGGAGGGGTCAATTGAAGCCCTCCAGCTACAAAACACACCGCTCAGTGCTCCGGCAATGTTTTTTGCCTCAGAATTTCCGGCAAGGGCCTCGTTTCATGGCACGACGCTACAGTCCGCTAAGCGTATTGTGGTACCTATTGGGTTTCCGTGGAAATAAAAAAAACTTATTTGGATGCTCAAACATGGGAGAGCATTCAAGGCTCTGAAGTGCTCTGTCTGGCTGATACTTGGAGCCTTGGTCAGTAGATGTGCACATGTGCTCAGTGCTATTTATAAAAGTGGCTTAATGTTGACACAAATAAGCACACAATTTAAGGCACAAATCATGCAGAAGTTTCAGCACAAAATTGCTTGTGCTAAATTTTGGTGCATGGGGGCCACACGGGCATCTGGCGTAGCATATGGATGTTTCTTGTCTGGGATGAGAAAACATCCAATTGGGAAAGTGAGCCCACCAGCGTCAAATGGATAAGTCGCAAAGAGTGTAGTGATGCAAATAGCAGCATTATCAAATCGGTACACAGCATCCAGTCATGGGACACAACTTCGTCGAACACAACTGTCACTGTCACTGCTTGACTAAGCAGTAGACTATAACTGACAACAAATACTAGATTCATATTACTTACCTTAAAATACTTGTCCAATGTCCCCTCAATTTACCTTCAATATTTCATCAGTAAAAGACATCGACCACCACCAGCCTGAAAACAAAAACGAAACAGCATCAACTCGAAGTCTCTAAATCGAACTAGAACTGTGGTTAGTGGTAACACAATCGCATCAGATCTGCATAACAATAAAGATATCAACGCAAGCCTGTTTGATCCCGACATAAAGACAACTGCTTTGACCATCACCTACTCACCTTTTAATTTGATAAATGGGCCCCTCAAGCCCCTCAGCCTTTCAAGGATACGCGGCCTAAAATATTTCCCTTCACTTTACCAACGTAAGCAACGGTGGCCTTCAAAAAGTTTGAGTTGCATGAACAAAAGCAGAAAACATTCAATGCTATGCTTCGAAAAATAAACATGCTATCAAACACAAATGCACCGCTTTTTGTCGCAGCTGCGCCAGATACCCCCAGTGGAGCGTCAATGACCTCGGACGGGTACGGACCGGTCACACGGGTTCCGTTAGTCGGTCATCCCACGGGAGAGGGGAGGGGAGGGGTGCGGGTGCAAGATTCCAACGTTTCGCGCATGCTAATCCCGCGGGTCCACTTCATTTTTTTCAGAGGCCTTGTATGAAACGGTTCGGGAGTGGGTTGTGGGATATAAGGGATATTTCCATCTTTTTATTTTTTTACAGAATGTATGCGAAATTGAAGAAACATTCACATAAGAGCGCCTTGCATCTCCATTATGCTATGCACATCAGCGTCAACAATGCGCTCCTTCAACCAAGCCCTCCATTCAGTCGGCCTTGCATTCAGTCTTGCTTGCGAAGGTCTTCAACCAATCTGAGACAGGGCGACATCTATTCACGAACGGAATTATAGTTACAGTCACAGATGACGCTAAGAGCTTCACTTTGTAATGTTTTGTATGCATTATTGTAATGCTCGGGAGAAAGGTGACGCTAGCAAATTTCTGAGCGGGCTTGTTCTTCTTATTCCAACATCATGAATGAGCATTGAGCAACATACGCTTGTATGTAGGTACATTTTTTCGCGGACAAAGGCACACATTGCAAAAGTGCTTAGGTTAGGACAAAGTACGCATGTACGCCAATATTCGTTACGGTCAGGTGGGCCGTGAGGGTAACCGCCAGCCCGGAAAGAGGGCGTGAGGGGATCATTTGTCCGAGATGGTGAGGACGGATGACGAAAGTGTAGATAAACGTGGTTCGTTAAAAGTAGTCATCAGATGATCAGATAATGCGTTTTGCTCGGTTGCAAAATAGATCCTAAGGCACATAGCTACATAGCTAGCTAATCTGCGAGTAATGTCAGAGCTGGCACGGCACGTGTTCCGTGCCGATCTCCTTCACCGTGCACGGAGGCCCTGAAACAAATAACAATAAAGATGCCAACAATGTTGCAAAAGATGACGGCGCATTCTGTTGCCAAGAGGCAACTGACGTCCAATGTGGTATCTCTGTCGCAGCGGTTTGGCTCCGGTCGTTGAACTCCACTGGACTCTGGTGCCAGCCGACAGCTCTGTGGTCAAGGCCAAGGTGAGACCAACAGGCGCCGACACCTGTGCCGGTCTGAGCTATTCGAGAACAGGGACGAAACTTGAACTGCAGCGTTGTAATGAGCGTTATAATGGGGACGAAGTATGAGCTGTTGACCATTAATTTAAGTAACGAGGACAAAATAGCGTTGTAATGGGGACAGTAGTTTTGAACATTATAGGTAACTAGGACAAGAGCTACGCATTATATGGGGACAATAATTGAGCACTCTAACGTGGAAAGAGAAGAGCGTTATAACGGGTTAGGCTAATCCGTTTAAGCGCTCTGCCCTTTTCCTATAACCCGGTTAGCTGAGCGTTACTATAATGAGCGCTATTTGACAGAAAAAGTCCTTCAATTAAATAGAAACGGGTCTTGTGTAATTTATGTCGTCCGAACCAAACGTTACCTAATTATTCGAGGATCTGGATGGCTGGCCATTCTAAGGCACCGGTACGTAAAGCGTTTATTTTTTTTTTATCAAAGAATCATCGTCCTAAAGATAGTTCTGGATAGTTCGAGCACAGTTGCATAAACGTACAGTCTTCCACGGACCGCCGGGTCCGCACAAGTCAACATTCTTCTGTTCCAGGGATTATAGGCCGAATAAAACATGTAGTGAAGGAGTTAACCCGCGCCCTGCTGGGGTCCTGGATTTCCACGCCCTGCTGGGGGGGTGTTTGAACACCCCCCCTTGTAACTCGGCTCCTGGGCCACGTAGCGACACGCGGAAGGCGGCGTTCGAAAGAGCGTAAAAATAATGACGAAATCATTTCAGTCAATTTTTTGGTCAGGTCAAAGGTCAGGTCACCAGAGGTCATTGAAAGCAAAATTTCGCCGATTTCCAGGTCGAATGTCGAAAATTTCCAAGAAGCCAACGCATAACTCGGGAACCAATAGAGCTACAGCGCCGCGGAAAAGCGCATTCGATAGCCCTATTAACGCCCTTTCTGAATAATTCTCTCAGATTTGACCTAACGTCAACGGTTTTGCCTGCAGGGGGCAAAACTGCAAAATAGCCGTATTTTTGAAAACAGTTTTTCTGCAATAACTTTTGACCCAAGCCTTGTACGAGCTTACTTTTACCGGCATCGTGTTCCTCTCGTCAAGACGCATCGATTGAACTATAACTTGACCTTGAAAGGTCAACTTGAAAATTTGACCTCAGGTCAAGGTCATGACCTGACCGGAAAGGGTCATGTTGCATATCAGTCGATCCGTATCGTCGAGCTGAACACATCTAAGGCGTTTTCATCGCTCTAGCATGCCTCTATCAAAAGTTATTTGCGAAAAACTGTTAGATACCATTCGTGACCTAAGATGACCTCAGGCATAAACAAGGGTCACAGACACCATTTTCAAGTTCAGTGTGTCTAAACCACTTGTAATTCGGTGTTTGGGAGTGTTTATAATGTCTTTCATCCAAAAGAGGCGCATTTCAATTTTCTCCCATTGACTTATAATGGGGAGGTCGCAAAATTGACCTGACCTTAGGTCATCGATATCAAAATTCTGAGATATACATTTTGTACATGCTATTGCTCTTAGCAATCGCTGAAAGTTTCAAAGCGATCGGTCACTCGGTGTAGCTATGACAGACATTGAAAGTTTTTATGAGGTGAGGTCACTTCAAGAGACCTGGTGACCTGACCTTGAATGACCTTGGTCTGAAATTTTCACAACATGTGTAGAATTGATGTATGATAAGTGTACCAAAAACGGCGGCGCTCCGCGCCGCCGTTTTTGAGATATTCGCGAAAAACCACAAGGGGGGTGTTCAAACACCCCCCCCCCCCAGCAGGGCGCGGGTTAAACGCTCCAATGGAGACAAGAGTTGATCGCTACAATGATGGGGTCATAAATCGTTCTCTGTTCGATATAATAGGTAGGTATACAGAGTGATATAAGCTACCAATGCTTATTCACTATTAGGAGGCAAACAATGGACATGCTGGAAGAACTTACCAAATGAATTTGAGTTCGCTTGGCCCTTGCAGAACAGGAAAGTTATTATTTTAGTTCTGATGTATCACTTCTCGTGTTATTATAACGAGCACCAACTGTTTATAACCGCATGAGCAAAGGCATCACGGCACCGTTACAAAGAATGCAATCTGTGTGCAAATAATGCAGCTGTCTGGCAGGATAACGGCTATTAAGTTACCAGCATGACATGCACCCCGATGTACGCTGTATCCAGTATCCACTATCCATGCAGGTATCCGAGGACGGTGACGTTGAAGGTAGATAGACCATCAAACGGTTCAAGAAGGTAAACGTGATTCTAAACGTTGGTAAACGGCAACGCGAAAAAAAAACGCGATGGTAAATGGATAACAACGTGATGATAAACGCTATAGGAAGTCGACACAATATATAAAACGATGAGGGCGCGATAAAAACACGATAGCAACTAAACGCAAAAAAGACGTGATTGTAAGCGCTCCTCAGAGACACTTTTAATAAGATTTAACCCAATTGCCCATATCCGTCGACGTTCAGGTCTGCACGTGACCGAACCCCTCCATGTTATCTTGGCCCACGGTCGACAGGGAAGCCATGTAGTCTGGTCCTAACGGCCAGTGACGCTACATATTTATGAAGTCTGTGTCCTCCTTCTGGTCTGCGTCGTCTCTCTCTCTCTCTCTCTCTCCCTCTCCTCTCTCTCTCTCCTCTCTCTCTCTCTCTCCTCTCTCTCTCTCCTCTCTCTCTCTCCTCTCTCTCTCTCCTCTCTCTCTCCTCCTCTCTCCTCTCTCTCGCTCTCCTCTCTCTCTCCTCTCTCCTCTCTCTCTCTCTCTCTCTCTCCTCCCTCTTTCTCTGCTCTCTCCGGATTCCCCTCCCGTTTCGATCCGAGCGATATAGCGTTTCACAGCTCGGCGATGGAGCGGACTAAAACGCAAATCACGAAGGGGCCATCAATGTTTTGCTGCTGTCCGAAAGCATGATTAAGTGTGCGTAGGTAGTCATGGCCCGTAGTCACTAGTCATGGCCATGTATATGTAATTATGTATACCTATCGATTTCCCCTAAAATTTCCATAAATTACGAAGATCCTACTGTACCTATTTCTGGGCACTTATTGGCGTAAACTTTAAATTGTCATTTCTCTCAGGCCTCAGCAAGTAAAATCATAATGCGGAATTATCTTAGCTTTAACTGACTGGTAAAAATGCAACCTCGTCTCACTGCACGATTTTTTCCCTTTTTACTTGACAAAACCGAGAATAGTTTGAAGATTACGCAATGCATCAGTGATAACATGGCTAAACCAGTATAACGCCTTTTGGGGCGACTAACGGAGCGAGCGAGAGGGTGGGCCTTGCACGTGCGAAATTGCGAGGGGGTACCTCCAACTGACTTGTGCACGGCACCCTACTAACTGGTCTCTAGCGATGTGCCGAATTTGGGCACAATCGGCCCAGCCGTTCTCGAGATCTGGAAGCGGCACCCTGCACGTGCGTACGTGCAAAATGGGTCCCAACTGACTTGTGCACGGCACCCTACTAACCGGTCCCTAACCGTGTACCAAATTTGAGCGCAATCGGTCCAGCCGTTCCCGAGATCTGGAAACGACCCCTGCACGTGCGCACGTGCAGCAGCACCCCAACTCTGGCACATGTACATGCAGTGCCTAGTGGGTGCCTACCTACATGCCAACTTTCAGCGCAATCGGCCAAGTGTAGTTACCGAGATATTGCAACAATTACAAAAGTGACACCTCTTCGTTTTGCACGTGCACGTGCATAAGGGGTCACCCACATGCATCGGAATAGTGCAATACTTGTAGAAGGAATGAAGCTACCCTACAAAAATTACCGCATGTAAATCGGTCAAGTGGTTGCTGAGATATAAGCCTCGCAAAAGCGTGACCACGGCCGGCCGGCCGCTCATACTCAGAAATTTCCGTTAATCTAAGGAAAGACTACGCTCGCTTCGCTCGCTCCGTAATAACTAAATCACGGAAATCATGACTCAAGACGTGCAATGCTCCACACTTTGTTCCAGAGCATCGCTCACCATGCATGATTGACGTAGTAATTAATGTTTGCATATTTGGCACTCTCCATCTCCTGGACACTGTCCTCTCCTCCGGTAATAGGACTTCCGAGACGGTTTTACTGTTCCGCGTCCGTTTCGGAACCCTGTATGTCCGTTTTTACTGTATGCCTGGCCTATTCAAATACATTAGCCGGAGGGGTGTGGTAATAACTGGTGTAAGCAAATTGACCACGGTCAAAAATGCATTACCAGAATGCACTTAAGCCAACATTTTGGGATGGTCTCGTTTATATCAGCTAAGAGCTTCGGTTCAGAATGATAAATTTATCGTGGCATACAGTAAAATACATACCAACTCGGCCGTGATAACTTTTCAAGACCGTCCTTCTGAATTTTTTGAACGAGGCCGAAGGCCGAGTTCAAAAATCAGTAAGGACTGAGGTCTTGAAAATTTATCACCGGCCGAGTTTTGGTATGTATTTTACTGTATGCCCACGATAAATTTATATTCTGAACCGAAGCTCTTAGCTGACTTATAAACGAGACCATCCCAAAATGTTGGCTTAAGTGCATTCTGGTAATGCATTTTTGACCGTGGTCATTTGCTTACACCAGTTATTACCACACCCCTCCGGCTAATGTATTTGAATAGGCCAGGCATACAGTAAAAACGGACACTACATGGGTTCCGAAACGGACGCGGAACAGTAAAACCGTCTCGGAAGTCCTATTACCGAGGAGGACAGTGTCCAGAGATGGAGAGTGCCAAATATGCAAACATTAATTACCTACGTCAATCATGCATGGTGAGCGATGCTCTGGAACAAAGTGTGGAGCATTGCACGTCTCTGAGTCATGATTTCCGTGATTTAGTTATTACGGAGCGAGCGAAGCGAGCGTAGTCTTTCCTTAGATTAACGGAAATTTCTGAGTATGAGCGGCCGGCCGGCCGGCCGTGGTCACGCTTTTGCGAGGCTTATATCTCAGCAACCACTTGACCGATTTACATGCGGTAATTTTTGTAGGGTAGCTTCATTCCTTCTACCAAGTATTGCACTATTCCCGATGCATGTGGTGACCCCTTATGCACGGCCACGTGCAAAACGAAGAGGTGTCACTTTTGTAATTGTTGCAATATCTCGGTAACTACACTTGGCCGATTGCGCTGAAAGTTGGCATGTAGGTAGGCACCCACTAGCACTGCATGTACATGTGCCAGTTGGGGTGCTGCTGCACGTGCGCACGTGCAGGGGTCGTTTCCAGATCTCGGAACGGCTGGACCGATTGCGCTCAAATTTGGTACACGGTTAGGGACCGGTTAGTAGGGTGCCGTGCACAAGTCAGTTGGGACCCATTTTGCACGTACGCACGTGCAGGGTGCCGCTTCCAGATCTCGAGAACGGCTGGGCCGATTGTGCCCAAATTCGGCACATCGCTAGAGACCATTAGTAGGGTGCCGTGCACAAGTCAGTTGGAGGTACCCCCTCGCAATTTCGCACGTGCAAGGCCCACCCTCTCGCTCGCTCCGTTAGTCGCCCCAAAAGGCTTTATACTGGTTTAGCCATGTTATCACTGATGCATTGCGTAATCTTCAAACTATTCTCGTTTTGTCAAGTAAAAAGGGAAAAATCGTGCAGTGAGACGAGTGTTGCATTTTTACCAGTCAGTTAAAGCTAAGATAATTCCGCATTATGTATTTTACTTGCTGAGCCTGAGAGAAATGACAATTTAAAGTTTACGCCAATAAGTGCCCAGAAATAGGTACAGTAGGATCTTCGTAATTTATGGAAATTTTAGGGGAAATCGATAGGTATACATAATTACATATACATGGCCATGACTAGTGACTACGGGCCATGACTACCTACGCACACTTAATCATGCTTTCGGACAGCACAAAACATTTGATGGCCCCTTCGTGATTTGCGTTTTAGTCCGCTCCATCGCCGAGCTGTGAAACGCTATATCGCTCGGATCGAAACGGGAGGGAATCCGGAGAGCAGAGAAAGAGGGAGAGAGAGAGAGAGAGAGAGAGAGAGAGAGAGAGAGAGAGAGAGAGAGAGAGAGAGAGAGAGAGAGAGAGAGAGAGAGAGAGAGAGATAGAGAGAGAGAGAGAGAGAGAGAGAGAGAGAGAGACGCAGACCAGAAGGAGGACACAGACTTCATAATATGTAGCGTCACTGGCCGTTAGGACCAGACTACATGGCTTCCCTGTCGACCGTGGGCCAAGATAACATGGAGGGGTTCGGTCACGTGCAGACCTGAACGTCGACGATATGGGCAATTGGGTTAAATCTTATTAAAGTGTCTCTGAGGAGCGCTTACAATCACGTCTTTTTTGCGTTTAGTTGCTATCGTGTTTTTAATCGCGCCCTCATCGTTTTATATATTGTGTCGACTTCCTATAGCGTTTATCATCACGTTTGTTATCCATTTACCATCGCGTTTTTTTTTCGCGTTGCCGTTTACCAACGTTTAGAATCACGTTTACCTTCTTGAACCGTTTGATGGTCTATCTACCTTCAACGTTCACCGTCCTCGGATACCTGCATGGATAGTGGATACTGGATACAGCGTACATCGGGGTGCATGTCATGCTGGTAACTTAATAGCCGTTATCCTGCCAGACAGCTGCATATTATTTGCACACAGATTGCATTCTTTGTAACGGTGCCGTGATGCCTTTGCTCATGCGGTTATAAAGTTGGTGCTCGTTATAACACGAGAAGTGATACATCAGAACTAAAATAATAACTTTCCTGTTCTGCAAGGGCCAAGCGAACTCAAATTCATTTGGTAAGTTCTTTCCAGCATGTCCATTGTTTGCCTCCTAATAGTGAATAAGCATTGGTAGCTTATATCACTCTGTATACCTACCTATTATATCGAACAGAGAACGATTTATGACCCCCATCATTGTAGCGATCAACTCTTGTCTCCATTGGAGCGTTTAACCCGCGCCCTGCTGGGGGGGGGGTGTTTGAACACCCCCCTTGTGGTTTTTCGCGAATCTCAAAAACGGCGGCGCGGAGCGCCGCCGTTTTTGGTACACCTTATCATACATCAATTCTACACATGTTGTGAAAATTTCAGACCAAGGTCATTCAAGGTCAGGTCACCAGGTCTCTTGAAGTGACCTCACCTCATAAAACTTTCAATGTCTGTCATAGCTACACCGAGTGACCGATCGCTTTGAAACTTTCAGCGATTGCTAAGAGCAATAGCATGTACAAATGTATATCAGAATTTTGATATCGATGACCTAAGTCAGGTCAATTTTGCGACCTCCCCATTATAAGTCAATGGGAAAATTGAAATGCGCCTCTTTTGGATGAAAGACATTATAAACACTCCCAAACACCGAATTACAAGTGGTTTAGACACACTGAACTTGAAAATGGTGTCTGTGACCCTTGTTTATGCCCTGAGGTCATCTTAGGTCACGAATGGTATCTAACAGTTTTTCGCAAATAACTTTTGATAGAGGCATGCTAGAGCGATGAAAACGCCTTAGATGTGTTCAGCTCGACGATACGGATCGACTGATATGCAACATGACCCTTTCCGGTCAGGTCATGACCTTGACCTGAGGTCAATTTTCAAGTTGACCTTTCAAGGTCAAGTTATAGTTCAATCGATGCGTCTTGACGAGGAACACGATGCCGGTAAAAGTAAGCTCGTACAAGGCTTGGGTCAAAAGTTATTGCAGAAAAACTGTTTTCAAAAATACCGGCTATTTTTGCAGTTTTTGCCCCCTGCAGGCAAAACCGTTGACGTTAGGTCAAATCTGAGAGAATTATTCAGAAAGGGCGTTAATAGGCTATCGAATGCGCTTTTCCGCGGCGCTGTAGCTCTATTGGTTCCCGAGTTATGCGTTGGCTTCTTGGAAATTTTCGACATTCGACCTGGAAATCGGCGAAATTTTGCTTTCAATGACCTCTGGTGACCTGACCTTTGACCTGACCAAAAAATTGACTGAAATGATTTCGTCATTATTTTTTTACGCTCTTTCGAACGCCGCCTTCCGCGTGTCGCTACGTGGCCCAGAGCCGAGTTACAAGGGGGGTGTTCAAACACCCCCCCCAGCAGGGCGTGGAAATCCAGGACCCCCAGCAGGGCGCGGGTTAACTCCTTCACTACATGTTTTATTCGGCCTATAATCCCTGGAACAGAAGAATGTTGACTTGTGCGGACCCGGCGGTCCGTGGAAGACTGTACGTTTATGCAACTGTGCTCGAACTATCCAGAACTATCTTTAGGACGATGATTCTTTGATAAAAAAAAATAACGCTTTACGTACCGGTGCCTTAGAATGGCCAGCCATCCAATCCTCGAATAATTAGGTAACGTTTGGTTCGGACGACATAAATTACACAAGACCCGTTTCTATTTAATTGAAGGACTTTTTCTGTCAAATAGTCAATCGCTCATTATAGTACGCTCAGCTAACCGGGTTATAGGAAAAGGGCAGAGCGCTTAAACGGATTAGCCTAACCCGTTATAACGCTCTTCTCTTTCCACGTTAGAGTGCTCAATTATTGTCCCATATAATGCGTAGCTCTTGTCCTAGTTACCTATATGTTCAACAACTACTGTCCCCATTACAACGCTCATCTTTTGTCCTCGTTACTTAAATTAATGGTCAACAGCTCATACTTCGTCCCCATTATAACGCTCATTACAACGCTGCAGTTCAAGTTTCGTCCCTGTTCTCGAATAGCTCAGACCGGCACAGGTGTCGGCGCCTGTTGGTCTCACCTTGGCCTTGACCACAGAGCTGTCGGCTGGCACCAGAGTCCAGTGGAGTTCAACGACCGGAGCCAAACCGCTGCGACAGAGATACCACATTGGACGTCAGTTGCCTCTTGGCAACAGAATGCGCCGTCATCTTTTGCAACATTGTTGGCATCTTTATTGTTATTTGTTTCAGGGCCTCCGTGCACGGTGAAGGAGATCGGCACGGAACAGTGCCGTGCCAGCTCTGACATTACTCGCAGATTAGCTAGCTATGTAGCTATGTGCCTTAGGATCTATTTTTGCAACCGAGCAAAACGCATTATCTGATCATCTGATGACTACTTTTAACGAACCACGTTTATCTACACTTTCGTCATCCGTCCTCACCATCCTCGACAAATGATCCCCTCACGCCCTCTTTCCGGGCTGGCGGTTACCCTCACGGCCCACCTGACCGTAACGAATATTGGCGTACATGCGTACTTTGTCCTAACCTAAGCACTTTTGCAATGTGTGCCTTTGTCCGCGAAAAAATGTACCTACATACAAGCGTATGTTGCTCAATGCTCATTCATGATGTTGGAATAAGAAGAACAAGCCCGCTCAGAAATTTGCTAGCGTCACCTTTCTCCCGAGCATTACAATAATGCATACAAAACATTACAAAGTGAAGCTCTTAGCGTCATCTGTGACTGTAACTATAATTCCGTTCGTGAATAGATGTCGCCCTGTCTCAGATTGGTTGAAGACCTTCGCAAGCAAGACTGAATGCAAGGCCGACTGAATGGAGGGCTTGGTTGAAGGAGCGCATTGTTGACGCTGATGTGCATAGCATAATGGAGATGCAAGGCGCTCTTATGTGAATGTTTCTTCAATTTCGCATACATTCTGTAAAAAATAAAAAGATGGAAATATCCCTTATATCCCACAACCCACTCCCGAACCGTTTCATACAAGGCCTCTGAAAAAAATGAAGTGGACCCGCGGGATTAGCATGCGCGAAACGTTGGAATCTTGCACCCGCACCCCTCCCCTCCCCTCTCCCGTGGGATGACCGACTAACGGAACCCGTGTGACCGGTCCGTACCCGTCCCGAGGTCATTGACGCTCCACTGGGGGTATCTGGCGCAGCTGCGACAAAAAGCGGTGCATTTGTGTTTGATAGCATGTTTATTTTTCGAAGCATAGCATTGAATGTTTTCTGCTTTTGTTCATGCAACTCAAACTTTTTGAAGGCCACCGTTGCTTACGTTGGTAAAGTGAAGGGAAATATTTTAGGCCGCGTATCCTTGAAAGGCTGAGGGGCTTGAGGGCCCATTTATCAAATTAAAAGGTGAGTAGGTGATGGTCAAAGCAGTTGTCTTTATGTCGGGATCAAACAGGCTTGCGTTGATATCTTTATTGTTATGCAGATCTGATGCGATTGTGTTACCACTAACCACAGTTCTAGTTCGATTTGAGACTTCGAGTTGATGCTGTTTCGTTTTTGTTTTTCAGGCTGGTGGTGGTCGATGTCTTTTACTGATGAAATATTGAAGGTAAATTGAGGGGACATTGGACAAGTATTTTAAGGTAAGTAATATGAATCTAGTATTTGTTGTCAGTTATAGTCTACTGCTTAGTCAAGCAGTGACAGTGACAGTTGTGTTCGACGAAGTTGTGTCCCATGACTGGATGCTGTGTACCGATTTGATAATGCTGCTATTTGCATCACTACACTCTTTGCGACTTATCCATTTGACGCTGGTGGGCTCACTTTCCCAATTGGATGTTTTCTCATCCCAGACAAGAAACATCCATATGCTACGCCAGATGCCCGTGTGGCCCCCATGCACCAAAATTTAGCACAAGCAATTTTGTGCTGAAACTTCTGCATGATTTGTGCCTTAAATTGTGTGCTTATTTGTGTCAACATTAAGCCACTTTTATAAATAGCACTGAGCACATGTGCACATCTACTGACCAAGGCTCCAAGTATCAGCCAGACAGAGCACTTCAGAGCCTTGAATGCTCTCCCATGTTTGAGCATCCAAATAAGTTTTTTTTATTTCCACGGAAACCCAATAGGTACCACAATACGCTTAGCGGACTGTAGCGTCGTGCCATGAAACGAGGCCCTTGCCGGAAATTCTGAGGCAAAAAACATTGCCGGAGCACTGAGCGGTGTGTTTGTAGCTGGAGGGCTTCAATTGACCCCTCCCCTCCTGACCCCTCCTTCAATTAAAAGCAGAACAAGGGAACCCGACCAGGTAAGAAGACCAGGTAAGAAGGGCGCCAGCAAGGGCCAGAGCAGCACTTGCCCCGGCACATCAGATCAGCCTTATCTCGGCTCACGGTGCAGAGCGCAGCAGGACACTGCTTGTCTGGGCACTGCTGGCACGCTCCCAGTGACCCGGGCCCCGCCCTTAACTGGTGCACGGAAACGGTGTCCTCTCGGTCCTCCCCGGGGACAGGGAGCGCCGGCGTTCTCCCAATGAGTGGCTTGAATACCAGTGGTTCAGACCATTGGTCGCGCCATTGACGCGAGGGCTGGGGCCGCATAATGAACCGTCCGGGTCAGTGAGCGGGCGTCGGAGCGCAGGGCGGCCGCTTGTTTCGCCAGGTCGTCCGCGCTCTCATTCCGCTCGGCACCGCAGTGGGCACTACCGCAGTGGGCAGAGCCCACTGCAGTATTACTTCATGACGCTCTGCAATGTTGAATCAGGTCTTCCATACCCAGGGGGAGGCCTCACCTGGACGGCCGCTCCTCCGCTGAGTATCCTCAGGGCGGCTCGCCAGTTCGAGCACACGACCAGGACGGGGACATCTCGTCCCGAACCCTCTCGAAATCTGCTGCTAGATTGACCAGTGTGCCGACTAAATTATGTGACCGCATTCGCCAAAAAAATCCGTAGCCGCCCTGCACCGAAAAATTCAGCTGCCGCCATGCGCTGAATTCGGCGCATGCAAAGTTATCCCGGACATGCGCTGAAATTTTCGGCACCATCTTGACACTACGCCGGACATGTTCGGCAATCGGCGTAACGTATATTTTTTCCAGTCGGGTTCTCATTAGTGATGTCAAATACGGAAATCGGAATACCGATACCATACCAAATACCAACCAAAACCGTGGAGAAATACCGAAACCAAACCAACTTGGGAACATGAGGAAAATACCAACTTTTTACCGATTTCTTAGCCTCTCAAACATTAGCGAGGTTCATGATACCAACAAAATACCAAACAAATTAGGATTCAAATACCAAATGCCGAGTTGGTATCGGTTTGGTATCGGTGTACCAAAAAGTTGGTATCCGATTGACATCTCTAGTTCTCATCCACCCGCAAGCTCTTTCTATGCAGGTCCCCTCCCTACTCCCTGTTCCTCTATTCTTTTGGCTACTCTCAAGTCTCAGGCCAAAGGAACCCCAAACAGGTGAATAATACCTAGGGAGTTAAACAGTAGGTCATGATTAACGACTCACAACTGCAATCACAAAAATATTTGCCTTGGAATGTTTTCCACCGTTGTTTTAATATTTTAACTGTATTGTGTCTGCCTCCTTGAGATTTGGCTACATTTAAGCACTCGTTGTTAGTTTTTTTCACTGGTCCTTCCAATTACTTTATGATGACTTATGTTGTATTTGCAGAATGTTTATACAGAAGCACTTTTGGTCATATGCTGCCATATGGCAGCAGTAAGTGCCAATGAACCACCTAGCTTTGAGGCCAACATGGATTACCATGTGATTTCGGAAAACACTCCTATCGGAAAGGAAGTCTACACCCTAAAAGGTGAGTGGCTACAACTTACTGACCTTGCCAGGTATGGTATGAAATATCAATTAGGTAGGTAAGTACCACCCTTTTCTTAGATCATTGAGTTCCACTTTGTTCTGCTAAGTGCTTCATCCAATATTCACCACTCAGCTCTTAAGTGTGATGATTCGTCAGTTTGGTCGATATTTGACACTGTTTTGTCGGCTATTTTGAATTTCTGCTGTGTTGTTGCCATCGGCATCATTACCTATTGTGTCTATCTTTTTTCCTTAATTGTATATTCTCCCATGCATTGTGTGATACCTACCTGTTCATTGTTTTGTACCTACTAAATTTTCTGCTGTTTCTTTGTTGTGACCTTCTCCATACTGTCTTGTCCGAACCTTCTTCGCTATTTCATTGGATATCCTCCAACCTAGATCACCTAACCGCACCCCTATCGTGACCCCAGGAGTGGACCCAGAGGGCTCACCCCTTCTGTACGGCCTGGAGGGCACCGACGTACTCCAGGTCAACCGCGCTCCGGCGTGGTGTCGGTGCAGAAACGAATCGACCACGAGGTGAGAGAGGATGCTCATTAGTCAGCGTGTGAGATGTGGGAAGGGTAGAATGTTACGATGTTAAAAAAAATTGAGCATAAGCGTTGCTTCTTTCAGCATCATTACTATTTCAAGTACACCCACAATCACCATGCCTGAGATAATCTTTCATTATCATACATGAAGTAGGTAGTTAGAATATTATGAATAGAATGCTGTTTGAAAAAATTAATGTGAAATGCATTGATTTTCTTACCTTACATCCAATAAAATATAGAGCTGGACATTAAGCTTTGTTCGCATGTGTTTGAATGAACTCATCTCAGCTTACCAGTCTACCTTGGTTCAGATGTTCTTATTTATATCCCCGCGCCATTTCTCAATTACTTCACACCCCACTCTTACATACACTCCCTTACCATCCACCTCGTTTCCGTCCACAGACGACCACCCAGCTGAAGCTCCAGGTGACCCTGGAGGACCGTGTGGAGGGCGGTGACAACAACAAGGTCTCCGTGCCCATCACCGTCATCGTTGTCGACGAAAACGACAACGAGCCCGTGTTTAAAAAGGTGAGCGAAGTGATCGGATAATAGTGAAGAGTGGTTGCAGCAGTGCTTGTAGACGTCCTGCTTGAGATTAGAAAAGGGACTTGTTTCCAGCTGCGGCAGAGTAGCTGGGGTAAGGTTAAATCGCATCTGCAGAACTAAGGCTTCAACCCTAACGTCTTACGGTTGAAGTGTTGAGATCTCATTATGACGATCCATGATTTCTGGCCTGTAACTGCTGTCTTGAATTCAAACCCCTACCTTGACGTCTGCCCCTGCCATGATCCCTCTAGCCCCTGATCTGACCTCTGACCCTACCTCGACCTCTGACCCCTGCCCAACCTCGCTAACTGACCCATCTGACCATGTCTCTTATGTGCCTTGCCATGATCCCTCTAACCGCTGCTATAATCCTAACTCCAGCCCTGACCTCTTTGACCCCTGACCTGCCCCCAGGCACTGTACGAGGCCGAACTACGCGAGGATGCTCCGGTCGGGAGCACGGTCATCAAGAAGATCGAGGTCACTGACCCTGACCTGGTCGGAGAGAACCTGAACGTCACCTGCGACCCGAAAAGCTCGGTATGTTGGAGACAAAGCTGACGGGGGTGAAATATCGTGTAGATTGTTGAGTTTTATTGTTCTCCAGATTGTTGAGTTTTATTGTCCTGTGTTTGCTGTGTCGATGAGCTGTCGGTGTGAAGCTGTACTCTTTTTCAATTGGTTACTTCTAGAGATACTTTTGATTTAAATTGTAATAGTTCCATCACATGGTTCCATCACATCGAGACTAGACATTCAAGACGACAAGAAACCTGCCGGGCCTGTAACCCTACTGTTAACTCATTGAAAGTGTTTTATGCCAACATCGACAATTCTATTATGAGTAAATACGACGCGATGCTGGCACTCACTGCACTTGAGAGCTATGATATTCTTGCATTAACAGAAATGAAACCTAAAGTTGGGTTGATGCCTGAACACCCTGTAATGGAACTGCCCGACTACGAATTATTTACTAGCAACTTTTCAGCCGGAGCTACTAGGGGCACGGGAATTTATGTAAAAAGAATCTGATGGCCAAACAAGTTTATCCCGCGGGAGACTGCAACTTTCAGGATTGCACCTGGATTACGGTTAATGCCCGGGTGGAGCAAGTATGCTTGTTGGGGTGATCTACAGAAGCGGGTCACCAAGTAAAGCTATTCCTCAAGATCCTGATCTTCACAAATGCTTGGCTGGGCAGCATCCACAAATCATTCGCACAAGGTTATAGTCGGTGACTTTAACCACCCAGAAATATTTTGGACCCCGGACCCAGAAGTTCCAGAAGGTGTCAGCCAGAACAGCCCAGCTCGTAAGTTTATCGAATGTATACGCGATACCTACTTTCTACAGCATATAACAGAGCCAACAAGATACAGAGATGGACAGCGCTCTACTCTCGATGACCTACTCTTTACAAATGAGCGAGACTTGGTGGAACAACTGACAATTGGAGACCCGGTTGGAGCAAGCGATCATGCCAGTGTCTCATTTGCTATATCGTTTGTCCCTTACGTTCCAGTAAGAAAGAGTGCGGTACTGAATTACCACAAAGCCAACTATGAAGAAATGAGGAAAGCACTGGACGTTGACTGGCGAGGACTATTTGAAGGCAAATCTGTGCATGAGATGGCAGATACGCTTGAACAAACGATCACGGATTTAATGGATAGGTACGTGCCCAAGCTGGACACCAACAAGAAAGCGAAAAGAGGAAATCCCCTGTGGATGAATCGGAGTGCTCTTAGAATGGTGAAGAAAAAACATCACGCTTGGGTTCGTTTTCTGAACACCAAGGACAGTAATGATTACGAAAGTTATGTCAAGGCAAGAAATGAAGCTACCCACGCGACCAGGAAAGCAAGGCGGGAATTCGAGTCGAAGCTGGCTAAAGAAGTCAAAGGAAATCACAAAGTGTTTTGGAACTACGTCAACCGTCGCAGGAAATCAAAATGTGGTATCTCGGACTTGCGTAGTGCTAATGGTGAACCGGCAACTAACGACAAGCACAAGGCTGATATATGAATCATCAGTACGCAAGCGTTTTCACAAAGGAAGACAAGTCATCGATCCCAACGCTAGCTCCAAAGCCTTTGGAGGCAGAGATGCAAATTGCGATAACTGTTCAGCGAGTCCATGCCAAGCTGAAAACACTGAAGATTGATAAATCGCCAGGCCCCGACAACATGCACCCTCGTGTTTTGCACGAACTTGCTGACCAACTTGCGACACCCATCACATCTCTGTTCTGTAAAAGTATTGAAACTGGAGAAGTTCCACGGCAATGGAAGGTGGCCACCGTCACGCCAATCTTTAAAAAAGGCGACAAAAGTGATCCCGCGAACTACCGACCAGTGTCACTGACATCAATATTATGCAAGATTCTGGAGGATCATATGCGAGGACATCATCGCTCATCTGAAGACAAACAATCTTATCGCTCGCCAACAACATGGTTTCATCACAGGGAAATCTACAGTCACAAACCTACTGGAAGCTCTTGATATTTGGACGGAAGCGCTAAGCCACAGCTTACCAGTGGATGTTGTGTTTCTGGACTATGCCAAAGCGTTCGACACTGTGCCCCATGAACGGCTTCTAGCCCAGGTCCAGGCTCTAGGGGTGAATGCAAAGACTCATCAGTGGATAAGGAGTTTTCTAACAGGCAGGCGGCAAAGAGTGAACGTCAATGGATCACTCTCAGACTGGGAGTATGTAACAAGTGGAGTGCCGCAAGG
The DNA here is from genome assembly GCF_019059575.1 of Amphibalanus amphitrite. Classification (NCBI taxonomy): domain Eukaryota; kingdom Metazoa; phylum Arthropoda; class Thecostraca; order Balanomorpha; family Balanidae; genus Amphibalanus; species Amphibalanus amphitrite. The sequence continues at coordinate 44,187 of NW_024883760.1, forward strand.
CTCAGTGCTCGGGCCTCTCTTGTTTTCCATGTTTGTCTGTGATGTTCCCGACCTCTTAAATTGTCACATCTCTATGTTTGCGGACGATACCAAGGTCTACCAAGTCATCAACGAGCGCGATGGTGAACTTCACAATCTGCAAGAGGACATCAACTCTTTGCAAGATTGGGCAAAAACAATGCAGATGATCTTTCATCCACTCAAGTGCAAGGTCATGCATCTAGGACCAACAAATCCTGGAAGTGAGTATACCATGACAACTATGGGTGGGCAAACATACCCTTGAAGCAGTCTGTGAGGAAAAGGACCTGGGAGTCACTATAGACATGAAGCTATCCTTCTCAAACATGTCACTAACCAGATTAACAAGGCCAATAGAATTCTTGGTGCAATCAAGCATACCTTTGCAAAAATTGACAGCGACATTTTCAAAGCCTTGTACAAAAGCATTGTCAGGCCCCACCTCGAGTATGCAACTGTTATATGGAGTCCCAAGTTCAAAAAGGACAAAGATGCACTCGAACAGGTGCAGCGGCGGGCAACAAGGCTGGTGAACGGACTGTCTCACCTTTCATATTCAGATCGCCTCAGGAGCCTTAATTTACCTACTCTGGAATTCCGACGGAAACGGTCGGACATCATCGAGACCTTCAAAATTTTGAAAGGCTTCGACAAGGTGGACTTCCAAGAGAGTGCCCGTGTTGTCACAACAGCATGTTCAAGAACTCTCTCAGCCGTGTCACCCGAGGTCACGATCAAAACTTCAAGTCCAGCATCAATTGGGACCCAGAAAAGCCTTCTTTGCGGCACGAGTAACTCAGACATGGAACAAGCTGTCAACCCACACCATCGATGCTCCAAATGTCGATGTGTTCAAGTACAGACTGGGGAAGGAATGGAAGGACCACCCTGAAAAGTTCAACTACAAGTTCTCATACTAATGATCATCGTGGCCATCAATGTATGGCCTCACCTAGCATGGCAGCCTACTCGTCTTCGTCAGAAGAAGAGGAGGCATCTCTTGAGTAAAGGGTCTGATTACTCGAAAGGGTACCTAATGACCTTTACTTGAGGTAATAGCTGTAATAAGAGGATTGCGTCAAATTACCGTATGTACTTGTGTGTGCTGAGTTTAACGATACAGGCCAGCGTGGTAAATATGTAGTTGTTTACCGTTATAAGAACATGCAAGTGAATTTTATTATACCATAGTGATAAATGTTCATAATATTGAGATCACCCTTTCGGCTTACAAATCACGCATACACTTACCAAAGACGAACTCTTGCCGTACTTACTTCTTACTGCACGAACTTTCTGCATACATATCCAAACGCCACACGTTTTAACCCACCCACCTAACCACGACTCGTGCCGTGTCCGTTCCGTGTACCGCCAGTCGGAGGGCGCCTGTGAGCTGCTGACAGTGATGGCCCTGGAGAGTACCTCTCAGCTGTACGTGGGCTCGCTGGTGCTACAACGGCCGCTGGTACTCTCACCGACCGGACCCCAGGATCAGTGTGGCGCTGCTCGCGTCGGTATGTATTTATCTCAAGTATTTACCGTAGTGAAGGTCATTAGGTACTCTTTCGAGGGGGTATGTGAGGAGAGGGAAGGAGGGAAGGTTTCATTGTCATGATTGGGACTTGTGGAGATGATGTGTTTGGTTTGTTGACGAGGGAGGCATGTTTGTGTCATTGTTTTGTTTTTGTTAACGTGTAGGGAAAGGAAGTGTCAAGAAGCATACATGAGTACGTGGTTTGTGATTTAGCATAGTCTCTAGGAAATCCAGCTTTACCATCGACCCAGTTGTTTTACCCAGCTTGTCGTTGGACATATTTCCACCCACGTGCGATTCGTTCATTCACTGACCCCCCCTCCCCCCCCCCACAGGACGGCCGTTCACCGCCGCCGGCCGTGCTCTGATCGGCGTTCAGGACGTGCAGAACTCGCCACCGTCGTTCTCGGTAGTCGTACGGCCGTTGTGGACGAGGGAGCCGCCATCGGTACGGTCGTACTGACCGTGGCGGCGGCGGATGGAGACAGCGGGGCGGCACGACCTGTCGTCTTCGAGATGGTGGAAAGTGAGACAGGGGAGAGGGGAGGGAGGGAGGGAGGGAATAGAGGAAGGTGTGACACGTAATCCTCAAAATGGATATTGGGTAGTTCAGAATTAGAGATGGAAAGGAACGAGCGAGGGAGAGAGAAGCCTGGACAGGCGGAGAGGGTAGCAGGATGAATTGGGATGACATAAAGGCTAGATGGAGGTGTGATTTTACTGCTCATAGTTGTTGGTTTCCTTGCCTAGTCTGCCTGCTGGGAACTGCTGAAGCTGAGATGTATCTGCAGTATGCACTTCGACTAACGGACTTCAGTAATCTTGCCGCATGGTATTTCGTAAAGATGCTCGTGCTCGCCACACCTACCCCATCCATCACAAAGCCTTCCTACCATTCACACCTCATTTTCTCGCCCTGGCAGACCCTGGCGAGTTTTTCTCGCTGGACGAGGAGACGGGCGTGCTGAGCACGGCCAAAAAACTGGACCGAGAGTCGGATCTGGTGCGCGGCGGCGCCATTCATCTCACAGTCAAGGTGAGTCGGTGGATTCTGTGCCGTCTAGGAAAGTTGAAACCACCGGTAGTGTCAATTGATGAGGTTTAAATGGCCTAGAGCTGCTGCTGCTATAGTAAGTGCGTATTTAGTTATTATGGGCTAATGATGATGATGATGACATGTTTTGTCAAATGCTTTGGCTTTTCTTGTGTTTGTAGCAGGTCCGAAATTGTACCCATTTTGTTGCCTTTTGTGAAAAGTTGCCATGACATTCATTGATAATGAACGAATTTGACAATCAATAATGTATTTTAAGATATGCACATTGCTGCTATTTAAAAAGTTTTTTATTTTTTCCACATTTAATTTACTGAACTCGATCCGAACCTTAATATACTCAATACTCATGGCTCTGTTATGACCTCCCTCTCTCCCCAGGCTGTGGAGATGGAGTCGGGCCACCGACTGCGGGGACCTCTGATCTCCCCACCCCTCCCCCTCCCCAGGCTGTTGAGGTGGAGTCGGGCCGCCGACTGACCTCTGACCCCCCCCCCCTCCCCCTCACCAGGCTGTTGAGGTGGATCGGGTCGCCGACTGCGGGGACCCCTGACGGAGGCCACCGCTGACATTACGGTCACGTACGAGACGCCAATGATGAACCGCCTCGCTTCAGTCAACAGGTATCGTAGTCGGGGGTGTTTCGAAGTCTAGTATCGTATTTGGGGTGTTTGGGGTATCGTATACCTTAACCGCAGCTGTTTGAAATAGACAAACATTCGTTAGAATATTGGGCTTTTCTATTGTAGTTGAGGTGTTTTGGGTGTCGTATTTGGGCTGTTTGGGGTGTTAAGGTATAGTGGTGGGCGGAGAGTGACCTGTTGGCTAATTGTTCTTAAATTGGTGCTCCGATGGGGACCGGTTAGGAGGGCGGTCGACATCAATCTATCGGGGTTTCCGTTTGCACGAGCGAGGCTCAATTTCGTCGCCCGAGACGCATCTTTGCGAATAATGTGACAAGTGTTTGATGATGTACCATGTTCTGTATCATTTTGTTTGACAGGAGTAT